>NC_085136.1:234517877-234757183 GCF_035046485.1 Aedes albopictus
CTTAAGCGCCTTTACTCGCTCTCTGAAATGAAACAAAGAAACAATCGTCCAACAAAAATGTGCTAGTGTAAGCACAACTTAAACAAACACATAGAATATAAAAAGGGAAAAAAATAATTAGAAAGATCTCACCAGATTCGAAACATTCATTAGATCCATGGTAATGACTTTCACGATCCTAATCACAGCAGGCCTGATGTTTTTTGGATTCCCGTCTGTATCACCTTATATGACAACCTACCAAACATTGCAGCCAGTTTCCATGGTAACACAAGCCATATTCTAGCTGCTGTCGGTTTCTCCAGCACAACACGTTTCTTCAGTTTACGGTTATTAGAATGATGTCAAATGATCACGTTTTGGTACAATATAGGCATCTGGAGCCAATTTTCAAAAGTTGCCTGCCAATTTCAACACCAACTCAATTTTAAATCATCACTTTTCAGACCTTTACGCATTTTTGGCCAGTATAATTTATCTCAACCGGCACACCATCACAAGTTACCACAACTTTGCTCTCTCACGCTTCTTCCTCCTGAACGCACACTTTACATCACGGGAAAGTTCTCCCTCCGACCCTGCCAGCCAAATAATCACGATCTTCTCCAAATGGAAGCACTATACTGGAAACCTCCCGTGACCCACGCCGAGACCACACCAACGACGAGCTTTCGAACACGAAACAAAAACTGACCAAACCTTATCCGGCACCTAGGGCGGTACTAAAAACGTTCCTGATTACGAAACGCGCAGCATTTGGTCTATCGATCACAGCGAATCCGTCGCATAATCTCAGTTTTCCTAATTCATTAGTAATTTGGGAACAATACACAAAACATGTTTTTTCTATAACCGGATGCAGTCGGCGCAGCACCGACTCAACCAATCACCGGCGCAAAAACAAACAACGTTCCAGGGACTCACTTTTCACTCGCGGAAGCACTGTCCCGGTGGCGTAGTGCTGAAAATTTTACTAGGGGAATCGCGGAAGAAAATGTTCACGAGAAGGTACAAAAAAAGCGTGACATGTAAACCAAAACACAACCGCTCGCGACAACGCCTACTGCGATTCCTTAATAAGGGAACCAATACCCAGAGAAGTTGTTCTAGAGAAGCGCGAAGAGGATTTAGGTTATGTTTATTTACATCACGCCCAATAACAATCAATTTTTGCGGTGAACAAAATTATATTTTCGCGTGCGTGTTAGTTTGATCTGCCCATAAGATGTCAAGCATACAAGTGACGTCATGCTTTGCACTAACACACTTTCATGTGCTTTCATGTTGCGCTTTGTTTCCCATGTTTTTCTATTTCCTTGAATTTGCTCGATTGGGACCGCGTTTGACGGTTCAATTGGAACCTTTGGTTTCAGTCTTCGCGCATCTCTATAACAACTTCTCTGCCAATACCCTATATTTTTTTTTTCATCTAAAACTCACGCTTTTCTGTTTTTTCTTTCCCGTAGCATAATCAACGGCTTCGCCTTGCCGCTGAAAGCGGAACACAAGCAGTTCCTGGTGAAGGTGTTGCTACCGCTACATAAGGTCAAGGTGTTATCGCTGTACCACGCCCAGCTCGCGTACTGCGTGGTGCAGTTCCTGGAAAAAGACGCCTCGCTGACGGAACCTGTGGTACGTGGGCTGCTCAAGTTCTGGCCAAAGACCTGCTCCCAGAAGGAGGTGATGTTCCTCGGCGAGATCGAGGAAATCCTGGACGTGATCGAACCGCCACAGTTCGTCAAAATTCAGGAACCCCTGTTCCGGCAAATCTCCAAGTGTGTCTCGAGTCCGCACTTTCAGGTAGGATTTCACTTGTAAAAAGTAGGAAGTGAAGTATGATAAACCATTGACTGATTTTAGGTCGCCGAACGAGCGCTTTATTTCTGGAATAATGAGTACGCGATGTCGCTGATCGAGGACAACAACGCCGTCATCATGCCGATCATGTTCCCAGCCCTGTACCGAATTAGCAAAGAGCACTGGAACCAGACGATCGTGGCCCTCGTCTACAATGTGCTGAAAACGTTTATGGAGATGAACTCCAAACTGTTCGACGAACTGACAGCCAGCTACAAGGCGGAGCGACAGAAGTGAGTATCGATGTTTATTCATTGTAAAATAATGAAAGAGATAGGCATATTCCTTTATAGCCATGAGTGTACGAGTGAATTAATGTAGTAAATTTAAATGGGAATGATGTTGCTTTCCGACGGAACATTGCACTAAGATTGTTTGTTATCGCCAACACAATTTACATACAATTCCATTACGTCGTATTCTTCCTAACTATTCAAAAGTATAACAAACATAAGGGTAGGTCAATTCAAACTCACTAACTCATGTATCCTGAGCACCCCTGAAGTACATAGAGCTAACGTAACCACGAGCCCTTGGTTCTGACTGCGGCAACATCCTTCCGGATTCCAATCCAGCGCTGGCCAAGATATTGAAAGTTTTCGACCTTCGCCACTGCTTGCTCAGCTATTGTAAATTGGAGGGGTTATCCGTGTTGGCATCCAAGGATTTGGTCTTGCTGGCGTTGACGGTTAGATCTGCCAGAGAGGAGCGTTCGACCAGGTCATTGAGCTTACTCTGCATGTCAGAGCGCCGTTGGACTAGTTGCACCATCATCGACCAAATCGAGGTCGTTCAGCTACCCAAGGTGATGGACTGCCAAAGTAGCCCAAGATTGGGTGCACGGTCAATCGCTCTCACCATGATCTCGTCGATTACGATAAGAAACAGTTGCGATGTTAGAATACATCCTTACCTCACACTACCAGCGACAACCCGGATGGGGTGGGACAAAGGTCAGTTATATGGAACTCTGCATGTACCTAGAAGCTTCGATTAGTTGACGATTTTACCCGGAACTATGTGTCTCAGTGCGCTTTACAGATTTTATTGGTTCAGAAGTTCAAAAGCTTCTGCATTATATCCGATTTATTGGTAACTTTGCACAGAACTTTGAGAATCATACATAGTAGCATGATGTCATGCCAGTTGCTGTTGCACACAGTCAGATACCGTGGAGGGCCCATATTCTGCGCATCTAAGACTTTTTCAATTTCAATCAGCTGTAACAAATTCCAAATCGAACCGATTTGGCTGAATTTTTGACTGCACATAGTTATTAGCTTTGTAAATGAGGGAAAAATGTAATTCTTATACAAAACACTTAATTTATATGTAAAATCATGAAAATTCTAAAGTGTGTCTCTGTTCCTAATTCTGCGCACCCATTTTTGGAATGTTCCTTATTCTGCGCACTAATGTTCCTAATTCTGCGCACATGGGGAAAACTCTAAAAGATAACATATTGTAATGAGAACATGATTCATAGATGAAATTCAATTGAATTCTTCATTTTCAACTTTTATACGACATTACGACCATATTGGAACTTTGCATGTCCACAACATTGATACTACCTACTTTGATTACTAACCAAAGGGAATTTTAATCATAATACACAAAGGGATTTTGTAGCATTATCGAATACTACTACGTAAAGCTTTTTAGTTATTCGCATATGCACATTTTAGTAAAATTTACTTTCATTTCTAAAAGGCAATATAAACTTTTTCGCCATGATAAGGTGGCAGAATCTTTGTTTGCAAACTGAGACTTCTTTCTTGCCTAACTCAGGGTTTCCACTGTTTAAAAAAAATCTATGTAAACTCACATCATATATCGCATTTGACGAATGCTTGCATGAATACATACAATTTCCCCCGAGGTTGATAGCAAATGTTTAAAACAAGTGGCTAATCCGGTCGAACTATCAAAAATTCAAAAAATCCTAAATTAGCCTTCAAAGTTCATAAACTAACTTGTTGAGCCGTAATTACATTCACCGGATTGCTAGAAACATAGAGTATCCTAGTTATAACTATGGTGGTATTTATATGATGTTTGTTTATTAATTATATGTTCAAAACTTAGTGTTGAAATGTCTGCGCAGAATTAGGACCACCATTTAATACCGGTTCCTAATTCTGCGCACCTAAGAAGAACAAGAACACGAAGAAAAGAAGAAGAAAACTCAATTGTTTTTTGCCGATTCCGATTCCTCGAAGACAGCAGTACAGGATGCGCATGGAAAAGCAGACATTCTCTTCATTATTTATGTCGCAAAATGCTTCAGCTCATGAAGCAACTTTTTAGCAGTTTCGCTAACGGACACAGATTTCAGGCAATTTACAGTACTTGCGACATCATTTTATTTTTTTACAACATAATGATAGTTGATTTAAAAAAATTTTCTTCACAAACTTTTTCATTACTATTGAAGCAATATTCAAAAAATATATTTGAAGCTAATATTGAACTAGCGTCCGTGATTTTGTGGTATATTCGAGAAAGTGCGCCGAATTAGGGACTGCGCAGAATTAGGGCCGGTCACGGTACCCCTTCTTGGAAACCTTCACTAAGACGCCCTGCATCCAGTCGGACTGAAAAGTTGCGGTATCCCAGATATTCATAATAGTAGGGTCAGCTTTGAGCATCTCTGCTGAAATGCGTTCGACCCCGGGAGCCATGCTTCGGATGGCTGTTTCAATCTCCTGTATGGTGCCTCAGACTTCACGCGGGAGATGTGTCGTACCTTAAGCGGTTCATGTTGATAGTTGGTCGGACGTCGAAACTTGAAGAACTGGTTCAAGGCGCTGAAACCAACGTTTTAGTTGGTCATTTGGGACGGTAAGTAACTGTCTAGTAGCGTCTTTCATTGGTTTTCTTGGATTCATCATTGCTTCACTCAGAAGTCGGGAGATTTCGTAGAGAAGGCGGATATCGCCGGTTGTCACGGGTTTCTCCCCTTCGTCAGCCGGGAGTCCACCTAAGCTCGCTTGTCCCGTCTGCAGCAGCGTTTGACTTCATTTTTTAGAGCTGAATGCGCGCTCTAACGCGGCCTTTGCTTCTCGGCGCTCCCCAATCCGCCCCTATTCGCATAACAGTCCCATGTTTGCTGGGTTTCCTATTTACATGGGACTGTTGTGCGAATGGGGGCAGTAATCTTCCGCCAAGTTTCATTGGTGATCCACTCTTTCGCTAAGTGTGCAGCTCACCCAGGCTATTCTCGCTGGTTTCAATAAAGGCATTTTTGGTGGCCGTCCATGCACTGCTCCACACTGCCACTTTCTGGAACATCCTCTGCTCGAGTTTCAAGTTCGCCAAAGAACGATCTCTTCACAGCTGGATCTTCTAGGCGACGTGTGTTGAATCGTCGTCCGAATTTTAACTTGCCGCTGGATCCAAGCAATGCGTAGCCGGATTTCGTCGATTAGAAGGTATTATTAGCGCTGCGATATCAGCAGACGATATCAGCGCTGCGTTTATTCCGGGCATCAGAAAGGCTCTGCCTCCATTTTCGGCTGATGCGGATGAGGTCGATTTTGTTTTCAGTATGTCCAACACAGGCGACTCACGTGGCTCTATACACTGGTCGATGAGGAATGAGCGAGCCCCCAATCACAAGGTCGTGGCTGCTACAAAACTCTGCAAACAGTTTACCGTTTTTACTCATTTTTTCCAAGACCATGGCGCTCCATGACACGCTCATAGTCCGTGTTATCGGAACCGATCTTCGAGTTGGGGTGACTCCAGATCCTGATGTATCCTTTTGGAACTTTATCCACGACGGCACTGTAGAAGGTCTCCTTGTCCTGTAGCATGACAGCATCGGTCGGAGCGTAACTTTAGAGATTATTATGAGGTTGCGAACTTGTGTTCTGGATCTGGCAGTAATGATTCTTTCGCCTGTGTCGGGGAGCATTGTTGCCTCGAATACCGGAGTATAATAATACCTGTTCCGAAGGTAGCTTGTGTTCTCAAGGCCAAAGCACTTTACTTAATACCAGGATGTCGAGCTTCATGTGCCGCGTATCGCTGGCGAGTTGTGCCAGCTTTCCTTTCTGAGCTAGCGTTAAAACATGTTCCAATTCTTGTCCTTGCTAAAAGTCGATGCCGTTAAATCAGTTCGTGATCTTTGTTTTACTTATTCGTTTATTGGGCGCCATGCAGGCCTAACTGAGCCCAAATCATTTGTTCATTTAGTTCGTGATCTTTCTCTGTTGGTTTCTCGAACGGTTTGTAGAGATTCGGGGACAGTAGGTTGTAGACCGTGTCCGCCGTGATGAGGCTGCCATCTCAGATACAACTTCCGACGGAGGAGCATTTCATACTCAGCTGCTGGATGCCAGAACAGACACTGTTTGAGCCGCATCTCTTTGGTGAACGCGGGATGCGGTATGGGTCCGCTAATAGGGCGATATCTGTACTTGACTCCAAGACTGACTGCTACAGCAACTGTTGTAGCTCAAGTTCTGCTGTGTAACCTGCACTATCGTCGGTTATTTTGTCCTGGCACGCTTGTCGTGCGGCCTTTGTTCGCCGTGCAAATCGATTGTGCTACTTTTCCCCGAATGTCGTTTCCCCGAATGTCGTTTCCCCGAACGCCGTTTCCCCGAATTTCCCTTTTCCCCGAATGCCGTTTCCCCGAATGTCGTTTCCCCGAATGCCGTTTCCCCGAATTCCCGTTTTCCTGAAACGCCTAAGAAGTAGTTTCAATTCACTAGTTTTTATATATTCTTTAAAAATATGTATGTATGTATGTACATGATTTACCGTGTATGCACCAAACTTTGCGCAGTTAAGAAAAATCAAATTTCTAGTCGTTATAAAAAATACAAACAAACAAAATATATCACGAACAACTTGCTCATACGATAGACTAATGATCCTTCTTTGAGTCTGTAATGTAAAAAAATCATAATATTAACCAAAAAAATACTTAAAATAGAAAAACTATTTCATTGCCTTGTTCCTAACTTTGCGCACAAAATCTTCGATTGCTCCTAACTTTGCGCATGGTGTGCCTAACTTTGCGCATGCTATGAACTGCTCAAAAAAGTCATCAAAAATACTATTATTTAATGTTTTCTTATTAAACTAAAGTTATTCAGGTAGTGTGCCCTTAACTGATCTTTGTTGAAATACTTTGTCCTACGAGGCAGGGGGAACGGAGACCTCCGGAGTTCTTGAATTCGTAGTCTGCGATTCGTACTAGGCACCTACCGTGTGGACAATCCAAACTTCATGAGAGGTTTTCCAGTGTCTAGAGATTAAAGGTAAAACCTTCCTGATAATTGATGTGATCGTTACGGGTAGGAACAATAAGGGGTCATTTAAATATGACGCCCAGCTTTGTGGGGTGGAATTAGGTGGTTGAGGTTGTCTAAAAAGTGTGATATGCCATGTATTATACTATGAAGCGTGACGGAGCGGCTCGGGGGAGAAGGGGGTTCTAAAATTCTGAAAAATGATAAACGTCATATTTGAATGGTCCCTAACATTGACCGCCGGGAAAGCCAAATGAAGGACTGTTCATAAAACACGTCACATTGTAGGCAGACGGAGAACGCGCTACGGTTCATACAATTTTCTACTAATTTCTATACAAAATCTGCTACATGGTGTAGGGGCAGGCCTGAAATTGTCAGTTCTAGTGTTACATAATATTTAAATGGTTCGTAAGTCATGTATTCACCCTCAACATGCATTTACTAAAAGTGCGCAAAAATTAGGAACACAGTGCAAATAATGGTTCCAAACATTGCGCACTACTATTTCCTAATTTAATTGAAAAAAATATTACGAACTGTGATTGATATTACTAGAATATCACATTTTTTGTCAATTAACTGCAAAATTAATCATCGTTGTACAGTTTATTCGAGGAAAATTTTGATTTTTAGTAGAGTTACTTCTTGGCAACCGTGTTAAGGCGAGGCAAATTTTGACGTTTTTGTGTATTTTTTGTTTATTATTCAACATAAACAAAGATTTTATGGCAATTAAATATTCGTCAAATACTGTTTATGTTTGCACAATGCTACTGCAATGATTAAACTGGTAAAAATGTTGACATTTAGTTATTTTCTTCGTTATTTTACAAGAATGCGCAAAGTTTGGACCTGCGCAAAGTTAGGTGCGCACACGGTAACTGAAATTTAACTAAATACAACAACTTCAACGGAAACTTTGTCAGTACTAGTTATTTCAAAAACTATATTAATTGCCATGTTAAAAAAAAACTTGTTAGCATTTACACTTGGAAGAACCGCCTTCTTTGAAAGAAGGGAAAATTTCTAGGAAAACTATATTAGCTGCCATGTTAACAAAATCTTGTTAGCACTTAAACCTGAAAGAACCGCCTTCTATGAAAGAAGGGAAAATTTCTAGGTAAACTATATTAGTTGTGATGTTAACAAAAACTTGTTAGCATTAAAACTTGAAAGAACTGCATTTTTAAAAGAAGGGAAAATTTCTAGTGAAACTTTATTACTTGCGATGTTAATTAAAACTTGAAAGAATCGCCTTCTTTGAAAGAAGGGCAATTTTTTAGTGATGCTATATTAGCTGCGACGTTAACAAAAATCTAAGGAACATTTTTAGTGAATCAATATTAACTATAATGTTAACAGTTCCCAAAGAATTCGAAAGAACAACCATCTTTGTAGGAAGGATGTTTCCTCTGATTAAGTGTTAGCCGACAACACTTTAGAAATAAAACTAATAAAAGCGACCTAGGTTTAAAAAATATCCAGTAGCAATTTTGCATCTAATCATTTTTGACAGTACATCATTTTTTTTCGGGGAAACGTACTTATTCGGGCAAACGGCATTCGGGGAAAAGGGTTATTCGGGGAAACGGCATTCGGGGAAACGGCGTTCGGGGAAACGACATTCGGGAAACCGACATTCGGGGAAAAGTAGCACAACCGTGCAAATCAGGCAATTTGATACCGAAGTGCCCTTCCTGGTGATGATGTGGCCTTCATGCAGAGTTTACTCCTATCGAAGCATTTACTGCGCTGCCATAGTGCCGCGTCAAAGTAAGAGTGGGAGTGCGCGTCCAAAGGATTTGCGTGGATTTGCTCTTGATGATATTCTTTTTTGCGGTTTCGCACACGCGCACTCCCACTCTCACGCGTAACTATAACGTCGCCCTTACACGCCCACGACTTTTGCCCTTGCTCAAAACACTTGAAGCACGCTTCTGGCGGATCATAAATGCTGAGCGGGCACACTGACCAGCCAACTCTGATCTTATCGACTGTAGCCGCTTTCTTCATTTCTCTTACTAGGAACTTTATCATGGCATTAAGCGGGCCTTTTCGCATGCGGATCGATGCACTTGGTGCATCTATCTCACACTGGTGCTTGAGGGCGACTGCGAGCTCCTCTGCGTCGGTGATCCATTCCAGATTTTTACACAGGAAAGTTACTTCTGCTCTCACCCGCACCTTCTTTCCCAGTACCTCTTGGGCTAGTGTCTTATATGATGTGTCAATGATGTGTCATTTTCGGCCACCTCCTTCCTCTCTAGTCATGATTGACCAGATGCTTTTTACACCCGCGCCTCCTTCCCTTGGCTTGTGGCTAGGTTTCCTTGAACCTTGCGCGTTTTGCAACCTGCTTAGGAGCCTGGTTGCTCGCGCTGGCCTTTTTCCTCGACGATACACTTTCCTCTACCGGGCGCTTATTGCCACGCTTCTTCAGCAGACTTCGGTCAAGCAGCGCAAGCCATGTGACGCCTTGTCCTTTCCCCTACGGCTCCGGCGAGCTGCAAGGTTTCATGTGCCATTGTCGCGCTCACGCTGCCAGCAAAGAAGTTTTCCGTTTAAGTTAACCGCTCTTCTTTACACGCATTGACCTCGATCAGGGCCTTATGAGGATTGAGCTCAGAACCTGATCAGCGCTAATCAGGAGTGTTCATCTGATACAACATATAGTTCAGATGCAGTATACAGGTCTGGCACATACTTTAAGGCCTCGCTATGGTATTACGAGACGCAAGGCGGCACAGCCATTTAGCGCCCGCCATTCTTAGTTTTTCATGAAACTAATTCGTGAACTTCTATTTTTTTATATGTAAACTTAACTTAAAGTTGCAACATTTTCTAAAAAAAAAACTTACGGCTGTGTCGTGAGAAATTGGGTCGACCAAATTTTAGGATGATTTCTATTAGCTTCAACTGCTTTTTACCGAACTCAGCTAAAAAAATAGAAAACAGTTAGGGTAGGGCGGGGCAAGATGAGCACCCTAAGGATCACGTTGAGTTTATTGAAAGTTAACACAATTTTTCAAAGTACCTCTCAGTAGTTCTTTTCTATATCTTGTTTTCTATCACCCATAAACATGGGAGGGTTCAAAATTCACAATAAGGATGATTTATTTGACTAAACAAAAAAGATGTTTTATGGTCAGTTCGTACATGCTACGGGGCAAAACGAGCACCCCTACGGGGCAAGAAGAGCACTTCATTAAAATCCCAATATTTTAACAATAAATTGGTCATACACTGATTGATATAGTGAACCTTGTGTATAGCTATGGTATCACGTTCTAAAATTATCATTTTTTTTCGATTATTGAAAAAAAAATTGCGGTTTTATAATACTGTATACAAAATGACCCGAAAAACAATAAATGATTATTAGGTTGCTTATTTTTAGAAATTTACTCAACCAAATAGTTGCAGAGGTTACGGAAACCAATGTTCGGCACTATTGAGTGGATTACAATAATTTCAAAATATTTTCTATATTACCATCAGGGGTGCTCATTTTGCCCCACTATAGGTAAATAACTAAAATTGAATAAATTTTAATGTTTGTTTTTAGAAAATATTTTCTAATGTAAATTAAAATGCTTTGCAGTAAGCTAGTAATGTTGGCTTATAACTAGAATTATGGTAAAAATTTGATTCTGACATAAAAACCTTATTTTATTCTGATGATTCCTTATAAGAAAATGCTAAAAATCCATGCTATCGACTTATTTGACGATATTTTTTAATTCGTTCATTATGAAGTACCTTTTATCAGGTTTACAAACAGGATGAACATTATTCTAACGGATTATGAAGCTGTTTAGGCAAAATTCATCATAAAAGTAGTAAAACGGAGGGGTGCTCATCTTGCCCCGGGTGGCCATCTTGCCCCGTCCTACCCTATTAAGTTTATTACCTCTTGATGTCATCGACCAAAAGTTTGAGGTTACCCAAGTAACCACGCTGTTGAAGCTGTACGTATTGCATAAATAACGCAAATATATTGACATGCATTACTCTAAACCATTAAAGTTAAATTGGGGTCTCCAGTTAGCCTAGTTGTTAAGGCTATGGATCGCCAATCCGGAGACGGCGGGTTCGATTCCCGTTCCGGTTGTGAAAATTTTCTCGACTCCCTGGACATAGTGTATCATTGTGCTTGCCTCACAATATACAAATTCAGCAATGGCAGGCAAAGAAAGCCCTTCAATTAATAACTGTGGAAGTGCTCAAAGAACACTAAGTTGAAGCGAAGCAGGCCAAGTCCCAGTGGGGACGTCGAGCCATAAAAATTAAGAAGTAAAATTAAATTAAAGTGGGCAGTGGCGCCACTATTGTTGAATTACGATTATACCAGTATAATGGTAAGTCAGCAATAGTGGCGCCACTTCTGCTGTTATTCTGCTATTATCAACGCATCCCCTGGCATTTGCCCATCTGCGTTGTCTTTTCACTAGGCAATACGTCTACCAATTGATGTTTATGGGCTAGCCGGACCAAGTCATGTAGCTAAGCCAAACACCCCACCAGGCGCCAACTCGTTCTCATCCACTCGGATTGCTAACACCCTATTGAACCATTACTGTTAAATCTGGCAATCTATGAAATAGAATGAGTTAAGCGCCTGTACATAACAGTCAGGTAAATCAAACAAGGAATATTAGTATTAAAGCGAAGATATAACGAAGCAGCGCCTAGAACCTCGAGAGCACAAACCCCAAGAACAAAATGACAGGCAGCGCCGACAAGTCGATCGACTGGCCACCACCAGTGAATAACCGAACGAGCAAACCCCCCAGCACAAACCGTCACCAGCTCTCACGACCTGCGCTCAACACATCCGAGGCACAGCCCAGCCAGCCTAGATTACAGAGCACGATACTTCCCAAGTAGCCACGCAGCTCAGGCCGCAAATCACTTACAACACGGCACAAATAAGACAAACACTACCCCGCCCGTACAACCAAAACCGACCTAGGGTAGAGAAGGGTCTCTTTCCACTCCAAGCCGGACTCAACTGCATCCACAAGGCAGCGCACCCCTCACACACCGCACTCATGCATCCATCACGACCCGAGCCGCACGGTCACCTGGGTTGCTTCTATCTGCATGACCTCACCCAACCCGTAACGCAGAGTTTAAATTACAAAGCAATCCCGCTTCCCAAAGTCTGTGCGTGGTATAAATGAGATGGTAAAACTGAAGAAATCGTCACCACCACAACCGCCAACAATGAGCACTCAATGGTGTCGGCAGAATCAATGACGACCCCCTCAGTCCCAAACCCAATTATCCTACACTACCCAAGTAACCACAATGCTGAAGCCGTATGCACTGCACGTATGAAGTACCCACAGGCCTACCCGCACCGCCCAAACAAACCACCAAGGCCGAACACATGCGAAAATCAGCGCCACCACTGTTGAACCACGACTATACCAGTATAATCGCAATTCAGCAATCGCAGATCCATTCCCCGCTCCTACTTAGCCCTAACGATCCATAGCAATGCTTGCCAATATATGCACCCCGAACACGCTACCCCCACAACCCAACAGTATGGTCACTTGAGTATCCCTGGGGTTTTGATTACATGATGGTGAGGGATCACAGCCTTCAAAACGTTCCACACTTCAACAGGGCTTGCGACCTGTAGTCATGATGATTTCCGCTATGAGAAACCATGATGGCTAGCGGTGTTAAATCAGCAATAGTGGCGCCACTTGTCACTTTAATTGAACTTTAATGGTTGATGTAAGGCAATGCATGTCAATAAATGTGCTTTATATATGCAATACATACAGCTTCAACAGCATGGTTACTTGGGTACCCCTCAAAATGATGTATCAACAAATCACTTTGCCACGTTTTACAAAAGTGACCCCAAGCTTTTGGTCGATTTTTTTTTTGATTTTTTGGCCGAAGTTTGGTAAAAAAGCAGTTGAAAGCTAATAGAAATTAGGTTACAATACCGCTCCCATCTTGAAATTTTATCGACCCTATTTCCAGCGACTGCACACTTCATTTGGAATACCGTGTTCGATAAATTTTTGACGAAAATAGAACAGCTGTATACAGCTTTACTGCATTGTTTACCTTTTGCACCAGGTTTTGACAGTTGGTGTACCGAGCTTCAGTAAAATCGATTACCGAAGCTACCGAAACAGTTCTGCTGTTCTATTTTCGTCAAAAAAGTGCTGAACAGGAAATTCAGGATTGAGTGTGTGCCGTAAGTGTAAATTTAATTTTTACAAAATGTTGCAACTTTCAGTTAAGTTCACATGAAAATATTTTTGTAAAAGTTTCACCTACATCATGTTTAAAGTTTCTTTGACTTATTATCTTACGAATGAGACCTAGGGTTTTGCAGTCGCACGCAAATTAGCGGAGATATGGGCCTAAAAAAATGACATGTTTTTAAATGGTCTGTCCCAATCTTTTGATCGGGAGTGTACTGCCGTGAATCGCATATCTGTCCCATTTGCATAGGAAATCCAGCAAAGATGGGACTGATATGCGATTCACGGCAGTGTACTGTTCGCATAACAGCCCTATGTGTGCTGGGTTTCCTATTCACATGGGACTGTTGTGCGAATGGGGGCAGTGTACGTGTGCCATCAAACAGCCCCAATCACGCTGGCGAACTGGCTTAGCCTTATTTCATAACGGTTTCTTCTTTTCAACGATGATCCAAATGTTCTTTTTCCCATGGTCCTAGTCTTCTTGGGATTGTCCTTGTACGCTTTGTAACTGATTCGTCCTCAGGCTGTCCAGTCCACTATTCTCTAAGGCACCCTACACACTACTCAAATCGTTTGACCAACATTGCCACCGCCCCCGGTTGGTCGAACCAGCGAATGTTTCTGCAACCGAACTGCCAAATCGTGTTGCACCAACATGTCATTTTGGTTGCACCAACATCATCCCCCATTTGAAATCGCACTATGTTTGTGCAACAACACTACACACGGTACACAGGCACCCTACACACTACTCAAACGGTTTGACCAACATTGGCTCCGCCCCCAGGTTGGTGGTTGAGTTTGTGCTGTGTTCGACCGTGTGCGATGCTGTTTGGCGAACCGATTTGGCAGTTCGTCAAACCGATTTGACGGTTGACGGTTTGGTCGGCAAAAATCAAACCAGTTTGGTTTTACTCAAACCAACGGTGGGCGGAGCCAATGTTTGACGAACCGATCGTACCGTGTGTAGTGTTGTTGCACAAACATAGTGCGATTTCAAATGGGGGATGATGTTGGTGCAACCAAAGTGACATGTTGGTGCAACACGATTTGGCAGTTTGTCATACGATTGCAGAAACATTCGCTGGTTCGACCAACCTGGGGGCGGTGGCAATGTTGGTCAAACCGTTTGACTGGTGTGTAGGGTGCCTTAGAGAATAGTGGACTGAACAGCCTGAGGGCGAATCAGTTACAAAGCGTACAAGGACAATCCCACGTGCGTTTCTTGCTCCCACCGAGCCGTGCCTCTCGTAGGTTTCGGCCATGCAGTTCGAGTTGTAGGACGCATAGTGGTCTAGATTTGAAAATACTTGCAAAACTGCTAAATCATAGAAGTAATGATTTAGCAAGTCCTTTTTCAACATTTATTTATCTTACCGAGTTAAGTTTAGAACATTATATTGAATTTAAATGAAAAGTAATGGGAGTTTTTTTTTAATAAAAAGGCAGTACAGAATCATAATCGCAAATAAGCCAGCAAATAAAATACTTATGTACATCAACTTGATTTAAAATTTTAACTCTATCCCGCCCATGACTTCTTTTAGTGTTTAAAAATAGTTTTTATTATTTTTGCTAAAAATGGTAGAACAAAATCTTATTTTCTATGCCAAAATTATCGTTTAAGGCTATTATAACTAAAATATGAGGTGGTGCTCTGGAGCACCACCAGGCATTTGGAGAACTTTATTTCATGATTTTTCTCGGTCAAAATGTTCAAATCACAGGATGCTTCATTTGACAATCCAAGAAAATCACTTTCCGAACCAGTTTTATACAAATTCATTACAATTCGAGACAAGTTGTTCTCAAAAACTTCGAACTTTAATGCCATCAGAATTCTAGAATGGGATGCAAATAATGATTACATTGGAAAATTGTTTATTTTTTGCACGCCATGTGCTCAGTGGTGCATATATGCACCATTCATATTGTATTAAATTAAGGGTTTAAATACACATTTCAGTTCTTTTCAACGTATGACTATACAAATAAATAGTAAATCTGTTAGGGAACTATTTTTATTTCAACCCATGAGGATAACTATGCCATTAATTAACACGTCGAAGTTGGTCATTATTTTTTTGTCGAAAAAAATAGCTTTTCGTACAAACTTTTTTTGACAAAAACATTGAATTTGTATGCGCATACTTAGTGTAATGCCTTTAGAGAGAGAACAACATGTGAAATCATGATTTACAATTTAAAACATTCAAAAAACTTCATTAGTTTCAAAGATACAAGGGTTGAAAGTTATGGTGCTCTACAGACACCATGGGCGGGAAAGGGTTAAGCCGCTAAATAACTTCTCCTGATTTCTACTAATTCTGCATTTCCTTTTCATTTTTCCATGTCACGTTCCACCAAAAACAACACCAATCCATCAGAGAGAAAAAACGGGAACGAGAACGGGAAGAACTATGGAAAAGGCTGCATGAGCTCGAGAGTGCCCGCCGACCCGACGGTGTCGGGGGTGTGATAGCGGACGGACCCGGCGGTTCCTCCTTGGCGGCCGGTCCCGGGTCGTCGCTAAATCCCAACGCGCTATCATCCGCCACATCCACATCGTCGTCCTCGTCGCCGTCGTCCGTAACATCCGCTAGCAATTTGGCCGGGGCCGGCGGTGCCTCGTCGCAACCACCGCCCCCGGGCTCGATTACCAGTCACCAGCCTGCATCCACCTCCACCACGACTCCCAATGCCGCCACCAACAATACCGCCGCAGCGCCGCTGAGCAAGTGATGTACTGAATAATATTATTTTTAAAATCGTCCCCTTTCCTAATTAAAAACCAGACACATACATACAGAAAATACACACACATACATACACACATTCTGGCTATGCTCCACCCTGCTTCACCCCACCAAAGGGTGTACGTTACTTCCTCTCCACAAGAAAGCTCTCCATCTCTGAATGCTCCGCCCTTTTTCTTTCATGCGCACACCACCTTCACCACCACCACCATCAAATTCTATTGTACTACACTCATCATTCATCACATACACACACAAATACACACTCGAATCGGTTTTCGCCTTTTTGTTGAACGTTGCAACTGGTAACACCCTCAAAATCGCCAGTGTGAGGCCAATCAAGAATGTTTGATAGTTTGTAATTAAAGGAAAAGCCGAGAAAGATCGGAAACAGTGTGGACAAACTTTAACCAAAAAAAAAGGAAAAATAATGTGTTTGCTATCTTGGTACGGGAAAAACAGAGTTCGAATCAATCCTTTTATAGAACGAAACAGTAGCACTTTGGCTGACTTTTCAACAAGCGAATGAATGGGAAACGATGAGTTTTATTAATCAATGAATGAGATAAAAACGCCCGAAAAAGATCACACACAAACACAACATAGATATTAGCGCAATCAAGGCTAATGATCACTCAAACGGAAACAAGGTATAGAAAACCAGAAAAAAACAATAGAACACAGCAGCATTCTTTGGCACGCGTGAGCGCGGTAATAATGGTGACTTTGGGTGTTTTTTCGCTAGTTCTGTTCTCTTCGTCATGAGAGGGTTTGGTCAGTAAAAGTCCGGAAATTTGTGCAGTTTGCTAGGGACAGTTTTGAGACCAATTGTTAGTTCAACAGGTTCAGGAAAATATCCCATGACGAAGAGAACATAAATGTCGAAAATATGTTACCCTACATAGAATAAACGACGCATTATACTCAAACGATAACCGAAGTGTCAACAACAGTTCTAGTAATTGAATCAAAGTTTTCGTTTCGTAGGCACCAGCAAGGGTCAATATGGCGCCAGAAAATAATGACAGAAGAGGATAAAAATCCATTTTAGGCTATTTTAGGGTCATTTACAGAAATTACACACAGAAGGGATACACATTGTCAATAGTATGAGGTCCAACGACAGCCATAAACTAGGAAAACGAAACAAAAAACAACAGCCAAGTCGTCTCATTTTCAACCAACACACAGTTGTACACCATAACTCACTATCTATCATGTCCATACGAAAAGAACATTGCTACAACTATAATACATTCCTTTGTTCTGCATTGCTTGTGTTTCGCCTACAAGACGGTCGTTTAACCCTGGCTCGACAGTTACCCGACGTCTCCGTGGACCGCATGTTGAATATTTCTGTAATGTTGTTTTTTTTTTCTTTTTGACAGCTAAATGGCAAGACATTTCTGTCTAGTTGAGACTTGGAGTGGTTTGAGACGGAATTGGAACATCTGGTATGAGACCATTTGGCGTCCTTCTGTTTATGCCAAATGTCCGTTATTCCGAATAGCCATAACAGTTCTATGTGCCAAGTGATCTTCTGACAAATTACTTTTTTTTTGCAAAATGACTTATCCCGTGTTAGACAGTTCCATTCGTGTTTTATGGTGAGAATTCTTCAACTTGAAGAACTTAATTAACACGACACAAAGAGAACAAAGAGCCAGAAAGTAGAAGAAGATTTGTACGACAACTAACTCTCACTTCATACGAGTCAATTTGTTTTGCGCCATTTCATTCGAAAATAAGCTTAATTTGTTGATTTACCTAGGTACCTAAATAAACTTATTTCATGAGTAGCCAGATGTAAGACAGCTCAGTTTCACATGGAGAAAACATGGTTTGAACTTATTTAATGAGTGAAGTATAGTGAGGCGAGTTTAGTCCTGCAAGTAGCACTTCACTCGAATAGGGTTCCTCATCATTATCCGTTGATAAAAGCTGAGTATCTATGTTGTGTGACAGTTATTTAAGACAAGATTCGCCACTCGAATATTGTTGATTTGTTTCACCTCACCTCACCCAAGGAACATGCATAAATGAGACAAATCGTCGTATTAATCAAATGGAGCCACCTCATTCGAGTCGAGATTTCTCACCACGACATGCGAGTCGAGCTGCGTAACGTCAGTCCACTTCTAGAATGAGCACAATTGAGTTGAGAAACCTCGACTCGGAACCTCTAGATTTCTCACCTCGATGTACGAGTTCAGCTGCTTTACGTCACTATGAGCACAAAAAAACTAAAGTACTTTTCTAGAAATATTGTACGAACTCATGGTTTTTTCAATGAAGTTTTGAAAAAAAAATGGCTAGATTGAGCTGCAGGTTTGATGAAAATTCTGACAAGAGAAAAACTAATGGCATTTGGGCTTGAGTAAGGCTCCGGCGCACATATAAGTGAGCAGTGAATAATGATAAGTGAGTTGATGGCCAGTCTCCAGATGGCTTCAATATATGTATGGTTTGATAGAATTCCTCAATATATTGAGGCCATGTGAAAACGACACCATAACATTGATGAAAATGATGTGGAAATCAGAGAAAGCGGGTCCTACTTGATCATGGTACCGTCTTACCCCGTTTATTCGACACGTTTTAATACGACACTTTTTAATTCGTACCCCGCTTTTACGACATATGTCGAATTAAAAAGTGTTCAAACGTCGCAGCCATGTACACTGTAAGTGCAAAACAGTTTGATATTGCGCTTATACACGTACCCACTGCAGCTCCTCTTGCAGCCGCTACTTTCGGAAGTTCTGAATTGGTGCTATTCGACACCCAAACCACCTGAGGACCAACTGCGGAAGGCAACAATTGTAGAAAGAGCGAGCTTTTCCTTCGCACCACCACAATATTTGATGAAATTGTAGTCCATAACAAAGTCGGAAATCAAAACAAAAACAAAACTAGAGTTGCCAAATTTCAATAATCAAGGTGATGTAGGGTGACCAGTTTGTCGAATTAAAAGTTTACCCCGGTTATACGACAACAGTCGCTATCGAATTAGCGGGGTAATATGGTATAAGAAATGTTCGACTTTTGTGGGTGTTCGACAGTGTGGATGAACCCGGCTTAGACTCTTAGAAATTATTGACAATACGAGTATGTCAATTGCGGACCCTACACGAACATTAATACTTCAAATATATCAGCACTTTTTGTCGGAACTTTCATCAAGTCATGGTTGTTTCAATGTATGTTTGAATAATGTTTCGATTGAGTTGAAGGTTTGATAACTATCCAGACGAAAGTTATTGATATTAATGCTCGTGTTGGGTTCGCTAATCATGTTGTCATCTTTTCTATCACATTTCGACCGCGCTAGCCGAGAGCCGCCGATACGAAGCATGATCTTGATTTTTTTTTTATCTGTATTAACGAGATTTTTAGCCCTAGGCTAGTTCATCTCGGGACCCACGCTTTACTTCCCTTCCGAAGGAAGAACTCGCATTTTGCGAGTATGTTGGGAGTGGGATTCGATCCCAGGTCCTCGGCGTGATAGTCAAGTGTTCTAACCATCACACCAGGCCCGCTCCACTATAATCTTGATGACTGTATCATACATTTCGGTTTTTTAGATATCAAAGCAATTTTTGCTCATTATCGTTTTTCCCAATTTCGTTGCCAATTGGTCAACGACGAGCAAAAAAAGAAAAAAAAACGTGAACTGTTTGTCGTTCTTAAATTTCGCATTCCTTGGCTCACCTTGACGAGCGAGGCCGCTTTTACATTACTCGGAATCGAGCAGTGTGAATGGAACCAAACCAAGATTATTGTGTATGTTTGAATCGATTGAGCACTCTAGATTGGAGCGTATTTCACTGAGGGAATACTGGGAGTGCTTTACAGGCCACATTGAACGAATAGTCTCTTAGGCCACCAGTAAAAATTAAATGATGATCAGAGGAAAGAGATAAAATTCACTTCTATGCATAGTGTATAGCCGCCTTCTGAAATTTTTCAGCGACGCTTCATTGCCGCCATAGGGTAGAAGCTTCAGTTTTGGCCAGTCCGGAGTTTTGGCCATAGTGCGGTATTGAGCCTGTTGCGATCTAAATCGGCGTAAATTTATTTTTTACTAGTAGATCCTAATACAATATGATGATTACAGCTGTGAAAACCACACATTTTGATTAAAAACTGGAAGAAAAAAATATATTTCCTTAAAAAATCTGCTCCCATATATCTATTTTGGCCAGGGTGCTTCTAATTTGGCCACTCCCATAAGAAATACACGTGATTGGCCAAAATAGAAACCAAACTTAAGAATATGGCCAAAACTGCGGCAGAGCTTCTATTTTGGCCAGTGCCACTTTTAATACAAAAATCAAGTATTGGCATGATTTCTGCATTTTTCCTTCAAAATATAGATTGAAACCTTTCTTTTGACGCATTGGTTGTTTTCATAGGATTATTGGTTATTTTTATAAAAATGAATTCCCTTAGACTGGCCAAAACCGGTGCCCGCACCCTAATTAAAACGCCAAATCCAGTGGCAGGGATGGAAACACTCACTTGTACTCAGATACACTCATTTGCTATTCTCTCAGCTCAGAAGTCTGCAATCAAGAAACAATGTATGGAGGAGTTTTACTTTGCAGTTTTATCTAAACCTTCATACACTGTTTTTTTTGTTTGCAGGCTTCTGAGCTGCGATAATAGCAAGTTAGTGTATCTGAGCACAAGTTACTGTTTTCATCCCTGTCCAGTAGAATGATTTGTGATTGACCTATCTGTGACAAACTTTCTGTCGCTGTTGACGTGACCGAACTTGCTTACAAAATCTGTTGATATATGATCCAAATGGAGCGAATCTGGTATTGCTCGGATTTCTTGCTTCATGTTCAGATAACAAACAACAGTGGAATTGTAGAAGTCTGCGAAGCAACCACAATTGACGACATTAGAAGAAGGGTTAACCTCCAAAGTCTCAAGTGAGAGTGGTGGCAGCATGCGAAAAACGAGCGAGCGAGCAAACGACAGTAGTTCATTGTCAAGCCAATATGTAGGTTCACACACATTCACATGCACATCTCTCTCGCTAAATTGTACACTCAAGAGAAATCTTCATGAAGATTTTTCGGAAGATTTGTGCTGGCACACACATACATCATACACATTCATTTGTTGTAGGTATATCAAAATTATAGTTATTATTATTGCTAGCACACAGATTTACATACATATGCAAACACACATACACATACACACACGCATGATAGAATGAATAGAATCGGATGTAGTAGAGGAAGGTGAGTAGTGTGCGCGTGAGTGCGGAACTAGAACAAGGGGAGTTTTACAAAGTCAAGCAAAAGTAGCGTTCACAGAAAAGTGGTTTTTCAATGGCGAAAAACATGATCAACATACATACAGTCATACTCATCGAGATTTGAATCCATATTCATCATGCACACATACACACATCCACCATTCGATTGATCGTCGAAAATGGAAGATCGTAGAGAAACAAAAAAACAACCTGTCGTTCTGAACTACTTGCATCGGAAACAAAGCGAGTCAGCGAACTATTTTTCCTTTCGTTTTACGTGCGCGCGTCTGCTTTGTTCTATATGGAATCATATACATCAAGTATAAATATTTAGGCATGTAAATGTATCAAATTAGTGTATGCGTGAGCGTGTGGCAGTGTATGAGTGTAGCAACCAAGCATGTGACAGTTGGACAAAAACACCCACACAGACACAATCATACTTTGTTGCTGCGGCTATGTGTGTGCGTGAGAGCGCGCGCGTTCACCAAAACAGTTAAGGGATAAAGAGTGAGAGTGAATGAGCGTGTGTGTGTGTGTGTGTGTGTGCGTGTGAGTGAGCGAGCGCATTTGCAACAGCGCTATGTTTTTTAGTGTTAGGCGAACAAAACAAAACATCTTAGGCGAAAAATTAAAAAAAAAAACACTTTGTGTTAGTGTGATTGAACAAAATAAAAAAAAAAAAACAAAGAAAACAAACGCTATAAATCACCTGTGGAAGAACTTAGGCAGCCGCAACTATTGCTAATACAATTAAACAAAGAACTGTGCTTCAAACTATCTAGAGAGGAATGGAAAACAAAAAAGTCCTGCAAGTAAGTAAAAAAAAAACAGGATTAGCCTACTAAACAAAAAATGAGAAAAAAATGTGCAACAGAAAAAAAACAAGGAGTTGAAAGGATACACTTACCTAGAGCATGTGACAAAACAAATAGGTAAAACATAAGGCATGCGATTAACCTCCAAGAACAAACAAAAAGCAAATCAGTCAGAAGTTGTAACGAACTCACCACACATGCATACACACTCAGTCAAATTGTAGCAACACACAGACACACACACACACACACAACCCTAGTCCAAAATCAAAGTCGGAAAGTAACAAAGAGTATGAAGAATTGGTAACAGCAGTTAAGTCTCAGACAAAACCTTTACGCAACTGAAAAAAAAAAACAATAGTAGAAGACATTTCGAACAACTTCCCTAATTCGTCTCCCGTCCCTGACAACAAACAATAACTGGAAATCAGAGATCTTAGTGAAAACGTGCAATCCTACTTCCAATTGCTCAAACTCCCGGTCGGTTTTACATGCGCCACATTTTCCTGAATTCTATTGTTTCATCCCTTGAACGCGGTTCTGCTTGTTTCAAGACAATTACTATCGGTAACAGTATGTTATTGTTCCTTTGAAAGCATTAAGTAGATTTGAGAAAATTTTATTTCGATTACTAATATCGTCCTGCTGGAACGCGAGACGAGAGAGCGTGTGTATGTTGGAAGGGCATGAATGTGACAATGTTAGTGAGAGACCAAGCGCGAGAATCCCCTAGGAGACCCTTAAACAAATAAACACATACTTAGTGGAAGTCAAGTCGGAAACAGAGGAAAATGTTAGACGACCTTTTGTTGTATAAATATAAACTTTCTTACCGAAATAATTGCAGAAAAATATAGGAAACAAGTTGTGTGTGTGGAATGCAGATGGAGTAAACAGTGAAGACAGTAAACTTACAGGAGAGGGAAAGGGAACTGCGCGTATGATGTTGATTACAAAAAATAAGGCATACATAAACCAGACTTGTGACGGGCGCGACTGTGCGAAACTGTAAGGAAGAGACACACAGAGAGAAATAATAAATTACTATTAATTTTGTATTACGTCGTATCTCAATCACACACCCGACAGGACAGAAAAGAAAACAAATATCGACAAACAACAGGAAGAGGAAATTAAAACAAAATAATCGCTAAAACACACACATACATACGCATACCCAAAAAAAAAAAACAAGAGACTCATAGAATGTTCGCGAAGCGCTCGCGAAAGAGGGAGAGACAAAAAAGAGTTGTGGAAGAAGTAGAACTAGCTGATGATAAAAGAAAAATAAAATTGGTGAAAAACAATACCGAGCAGCATGAGGAGACGGAAACAATAGAGAGGAAGTGAAATAAAAAAACATGCAAGAAACAAGTAACGCAATGATGAACATAGTAAACACACACACACACACTTCTTGCAAAGGTATCCAGCATATGAAATAAAAAAAATGCGGGAGAAATAAAAAATCCGAAAGAAAAAAAAACACGAATGAGAAAATACTAAAAAAAAAACAAAATAATAATGAAAAATAAAATGTTAGTAAAACTAAAGTGTTTAAAAAGTAATGAAATAATATTATATATAATTATTAAAAACAAAAAAAAAAACTATATAAGGAATAAAATTATATGAAACAAATGAGAAAAACAATGTGAAGTGCGTGGTTAATGTCTAAAACAATTCGAAAAACAGTAATTTATTGTGTATCAGTGCAATCATTGTATTTATAGCTAGAGTACCTGTACCAGTCACAACACTACCTAAGGAAAGCAATTTCTACAATCATAATAATAATGGGAACCCGGTACTAGTTATGGACATACTTTTTGTTTTCAACTTCGGTTCCACTTTGCACTCTTTGCGTGCTATATTTGTATCTTTTCTCTGTGCTATACCGTCTACCCCCGTTGGTTTGAACGACACCTCATGCAAACCAACGGGGTTCATTTTTTTAATTTGAACTTCTAAAAAAATGGGCATCGAAAGACACATTTTGCTGTTTTGTTTTGATTCTGCGTTCCGTTTCACCCCGTTCCAAGAGCAGAATGACGTTTGAACCATTTTTAGTTTGAACGATGTGCAGATCAGCGGGGGTTAATTTAAAAAGTGTTCAGATTAGATGCGGTCAAACCAACGGGGTTGGCGGTATCTATTAGTTTTTACTTGGTACAATTCGTAGTTCATGCGACGCTGCCAATGAATCAGCTTCGTCGGAAAACCATGTTCGATCATAATCTGACATTACTCGTTTCTATTCACTGAATTGCCGCCTTCACACCAATAAGCAGATGGTGGGTCTCCAAGGTGACTCTCGAAATTTATCGAGAATCTGCCACAAGACAGCATCTGATCCCCGTCGTTGATCTGCTTTCAAGAAATCCCGCCTGATATACGCCAACGAAGAACTCCTCAGTCGGCCTCAGCCTGTTAGACGGAATTCCGGACAAAATTGTGTACGCTGAATTGACAAGTATTGTGCCTGTGTAATTTGTGCACTCCAGTCGATGCTCTTGAACAAGGGGCAAACCAACCAACAGACAGTCCTCTCTTTTCGTGTATCTTCAATATAATATATACTATGCAAGGCTTGATCTAGCTGCTCACTACCGTGCTTGATAATCTCGTCGTCTTCAGCAACCTTGTTGTTCTTCAGCCCTCTAATGGCTGCCTTGACTTTGTCTAGTGTCGGAGGTTCCACAGCCTGTCTGTCGACGATTCGAATAGTTTGTCGCTCTTCCATTCCCACCGGTCAACAATTCCTCTGCATCTGACAGTCACCATTCCTTGTCTGTCAGCAAGTTTCCATCACGGTCGTTGCACCTGACGGGAGAAGGCGTTTTTCTCCGCACGTTATTGATAGTTTCGTAAAACCTCAGCATGCCATTCTGTTCCATACTTTCCTGCATCTGAGCAATGAACTTTTTTTTTCGGTGACATGGCTTCTCGGCTACTCCTGCTTTACTATACCGCTCCCTGCTCTGTCGGATTCCCGACACCAGCATTCGGCTTTTGACAACATTCTTCTCGTCCGTTACCCTCTGGAACTCCTTGTCAAACTACTCGTTTCTAGGTAGTTCTCACCGCTCCGTTGGTAGAGATTATCGCTCGCGTTGATCTTACTTATTAGCTCGTCTAGATTCTGCTGAAAAAACGCTGGTTGTTGAAACGCATCGATTGTCAATTCCGAGAGCCCGACACGGTTGATAATCAAGCTCGAACCTTACTAATTACGAGATAGTGATCTTAGTCAATGTTGGGACCCATAAAAGTTCTAGCAAAAATGACGTCCGAGAAGTGTCGGCCATCTACTAGAACATGTTTGATTTGGTTGCAAACTTGCGGATGTTCTTACGGATATTCTTGCTTGCAAAATAGGTGCTACTAACGGTTATCCGTTTGCCAGCAGGATGATTGGACGGCAAATGCCCTCTCTTCCGACTTGCGAGTTGGCATCACCAATGACAATCTTAACGTCGTGTTTTGAGCATTCTCCATAGGTCTTGTCAAGACATTCGTAAAACGCATCGTTCACGTCATCGGCTTTGTCGTTGGTCGGTACACTTACATTGATCAGGCTAGGCTGTAATAAAATAATTTGCCTCGTATCCTCAAAACGCATAGATTCGTTCGTTGATCGGCATCCACCTCATAACTCGCTTGAAGGATTTCCAGGAAGAATCTGCAAAGGATTTCCAGGATGAATCAGCGAAGGATTTCCAGGTGAAATCTCTGAAGGATTTCCAGGTGGAATTCCCGTAACATTTTTCAGAGGGTTTGAAGGAATTCTGGGGGAAGCTCCCGAATTCCAAGTAGAATCCTCGAAGGAATCGCCGAAAGAATTCCAGCAGAAATCCACGAAAGAATTATAGCAGGAATTCCCAAATGAATTTCAAAGAATTCCTGGAAGGAATTCCCAAATGAATTTCAAAGAATTCCTGGAAGGAATTCCAGGAGGAATTCTAAGAGGAATCCTTGAAGGCATTTTGGGAGGAATTATCGAAGGAACCTACGAAGGATTTCCAGGAGCAATCTCCGAAGGATTTCTAGGGGGAATCTCCGAAGGATTTCCAAGAGGAATCCCCGAAGGATTTCCAGGCGAAATCTCCGAATGTATTCCCGAAGGAACTGAAGGAGAAGTCCCTGAAGGAATTCCAAAAGAAAGCTTGAAAGAAATTTCAGGGGAAGCCCAGCAGGAATTCTAAGAGAAGTTTCCGAAGGAATTCTAGGAGGAATCCCAGAGCGAATTCCAGGATGAATCCCTGAAACAATTCCAGGAAAAAACTCTGAAGCAATTAAAGAAAGAATCTCTGAAGGAATTCCAGGAGAAGTTCCGAAAGAATTCCAGCAAGAATCTTTGAAGGATTTCTAGGATGTATCTCCGAAGGATTTCCAGGCGGAATTCCCAAAAAAAATTTCAAGAGGAATCTTTTGAAAGATTTACTGGTCGTCAGGGCCCATATAGCCGAGGCGGTAAACGCACGGGTATTCAGCATGACCATGCTGAGGGTGACGGGTTCGATTCCCGGTCGGTCCAGGATCTTTTCGTAAAAGGAAATTTCCTTGACTTCCTTGGGCATAGAGTATCTTCGTGCCTGCCACACGATATACACATGCAAAATGGTCATTGGCAGAGGAAGCTCTCAGTTAATAACTGTGAAAGTGCTCATAGAACACTAAGCTGAGAAGCAGGCTTTGTCCCAGTGAGGACGTTACGCCAAGAAGAGAGAGAGAGAGAGAGAGAGACTGGTGGAACCTAAGAAGAAATTCTAGAGGAAGTTCTCGAAGGAATTCCAAGAAGAATCCTCGAAAAAATTCCAGGACCCGAAAGAATTCCATCAGGAATCCCTGAAAGAACTCAAGCAAGAATCCCCAAAGGAATTCCAACAGAAATCTCCAAAGAAATTCCAGCTGGAATCTCCAAAACAATTCGAGGAGGAATCTCCGAAGGATTTCCAGGAGGAATCATCAAAGATCCAAGAGAAATCCTGGAATGTATTCCAGGAGGCATTTTCGAAGGAATTCTAGGGGGAATCCTGAAGGTATTCCGGGAGAAAACCGTGATTGAATTTCAGAAAAAATCTCCGAAGGATTTCCTAGAGGAATGTCCGGAGGATTTCTAGAAGGAATCTCCGAATGAATTCCCAAAGGAATTCTAGGAGAAGTCCCCGAAGGAATTACAGAAGGAAGCTTCGAAAAAATTTAGCGGGAGCTTTGAAGGAATTCTTAGAGAAGTCCCCGAAAGAATTCTAGGAGGAGTCCCAGAAGGAATTCCACGAGGAATCTCCGAAGGATGTTTAAGAGAAATCTTCGAATGGATTCCAGGAAGTAACTCTGAAGGAATTAAAAGAGAAATCTCCGAAGGAATTCTAGAAGTCCCGAAATAATTCCAGCAAGAATCTCCGAAGGATTTCCAAGAGAAATTTCCGCAGGATTTACAGGTGGAATTTCAGAAGGAATTCTAGGGGAAGTCCTCAATGGAGTCCCAAGAAGAATCCTTCACGCAGAAAAAAGCATGGTAAAATCAAAAATATTTCCGGTAAACTCAAATAAATGTCAATTTGTTCTGGCAACAAAAATAAAACTGTTTGGAGCAAATCTAACGTCACATTTGAAGCAAATTCAATCCATTTTTGAAACAAACATGCATCTTCTGACAGGTTATGTTAAAAGCAAATGTAAAAATTTTTGTTTTTTTTTGTGGCAGGTCGGCCCTACGGAAATATTTGTTTTCCAATTAAATTTACAAAGTCATTTCCTTCTCTAGGAAAACCCACTTCCCGCGTGGCACTTTCAATGCTAGATGTATTGATGTAGATAACATACGCTCCCGAAATCAATGGGATTTCGTGGAAACTATTGGTGAAACTTGACTTGACTTCAAAATTTGTTACTGAAATCTTGTTTGGTGCTGCAGCTGGAACTTGAGAGTTTTGTTTATGTTCTCGACGGAACGGGGGGCTCTTCAATGGGTATTGTAGAAATCAATATGTAATTGAGTTAGTTTTAAAAATTAATACTTTAGTTTTAAATATTTTATCAGTTTACTGAATAAACATGAATATTTTTGTTTCAAACGAACGAAATTTGTCTCCGTGATTAAAGGAATTCCAGAAGGACACCCTGAAGCAGAAATCTCCGAAAGAACTCTAGCAGGAATCCCCAAAAGGAATTCCAATTCGAGGATCTTCAGAAGGAATCATCAAAGCTCCAGGAGAAATCCTGGAAGAAATTCCAGGAGAAATTCCCGAAGGAATTGTAGGGGGAATCCTTGAAGGCATCCCGGGAGAAATCCGTGAAGGAATTTCTCGAAGAAATCTCCGAAGGATTTCCAGAAGGAATCTCCGAAGGATGTCCAGAAGGAATCTCCGAATGAATTCCCGAAGGAATTCCAGAAGGAAGCTTCGAAGAAATTTTAGAAATTCTTAGAGAAGTCCCCGAAGGAATTCTAGAAGGAATCCCAGAAGGAATTCCACGAAGAATCTCCAAAGGATGTTTAAGAGAAATCTTCGCAGAGAAGTCCCGAAAGATTTCCAGGGTGTATCTCCGAAGAATTTCCGGGCAGAATTCTCGAAGCATTTCCAAGAGGGACTTCCGCAGGATTTACAGGTTGAATTTCAGAAGGAATGCTAGGGGAGTCCTTGAAGGAATTCCAGGAGGACTCCCTGAAAGGATTCCAGCATGCAGGGATGGCATTTCGCACTGAAAATGTGTACAGTGCAGCTCATTTTCATATTAAAACCGCGCACACTTGCACTCGCACTAAGGAGCATGACATCCCTGCCAGCAGGAATCCCCGAAAGAACTCTAGCAGGAATCCCCAAAGGAATTCCAGCTGGAATTTCCAAAAGAATTCGAGGAGGAACTTCTGAAGGATTTCCAGAAGGAATCATCAAAGATCCAGGAGAAATCCTGAAGGAATTCCAGGAGGAATCTCGAAGGAATTCTAGGGGGAATCCTTGAATTTCAGAAGGAATTCCTCGAAGGAATCTCCGAAGGATGTCCAAGCGGAATCTCCGAATGAACTCCCGAAGGAATTCTAGGAGAAGTGCCCGAAGGAATTCCAGAAGGAAGCTTCGAGGAAATATCAGGGGGAGCACCGAAGGAATTCTAAGAGAAGTCCCTGATGGAGTTCAAGGAGGAATTTCCGACGGCAGCAAGAGAAATCTTCGAAGAGATTTCAGGAAAAATCTTGGAAAGGATTTCTAGCAGCATTCTCCAAAGGAATTCCGGCGGGAATTCCCAAAAGAATGCGATGAGGATCCTCGCTGAGGGCTTCGCGAAGCCCCGAAGGATTTCCTGGACGAATCATCAAAGGATATCCAGGAGCAAACCTGGAAGGAATTCCAGGAAGAACCCTCGAAGGAACTCTAGGAGGAATCCTTGAATGAATTTCAGGAGCTCCTACCTAGGTATCCCCGAAGGATTTCCAGGCGTAATATCAGAAGGAATTCTTGAAGGAATCCCCGACCGGATTCTAGGAAAAAAAAAATCCAGGAGAAATCCCTAAAGGAATTCCAGCAAAAATCTCATGTGTACTTCGTGAAGAGATGAACCAGCCTAGGGCTGAAAATCTCTATAATAAAGACATAAAAAAAAATCTCAAAAGGAATTCTTGCGGAATTTTCCATAAGAATTCGAGGAGGATTCTCCGAGAGACTACCAGGAGAAATCTACGAAGGATTTCTTGAAGAAATCCCCGTAGGATTTACAGGCGGAGTTTTTGAAAGATTCCAGGTGGTATTCCCGAAGAATTTCCAAGAGGAATCCCCGAGAGATTTCCAGGAGGATTTTTTGTAAGATATCCAAGAGGAATGTCCGCAAAAAAAACCTGGAATTCTTGTACGAACTCCATGAAAAAATCTTGATGATATGCCTATGATGAATGAATTCCTATAAGAATCCCTCCTAGAAAATCTCTGATGTAACTCCTGGAAACATCCCTGAAACCTCCTGCGAAAATCTTCGAATGAACTCCAGGAGGGATCCCTGGAAGAATGTTTAAAGGAACTTCTGGAAGAATCCCCGAAGGAACTCCTTCAGAAATCTTAGAACTCCTGAACTAATCCCCGAATGAACCTTTTCAGGAACACCTGAAGAAACTTCTGCGGAATCCCTGACTTCTCCCAGAGATTTCCTTGGGTTCTCCTGTAACAATCTCTGAAGGAAATCCTGGAAAGATCCCTGAAGGAACTCCTGGAGAGAACTCTGAAGAAACTGCTGGAGGAATACCTGCAGGAATTCCAACAGAATCTCTAAAGGAATTCCTGAAGGAATTTTTGGAGGAATTCCTGATAGATCTCCTGGAGGCATCCCTGAACCCCCCTGAAAAAACTTTAGAAGGAACTTCTGGAGGAATACCTGAGGAAACTCTTGTTGGAATAGCTGAGGAGACTTCTGAAGGAATTACTTGGAGGCATTCCTGAATCCTCCTGGAACTACTAGGGGGATCCGTGGAGTAAATCTTGTCAGATACGTATATCGACCTCAACTGTAAGGTCGTCTTTATTGTATCGTACCTACTTGACTCGACTCAAGTAGTTAAATGGAATTAAAAGGAACAGTACTTAACCCGATTTTCCTTTACTTAACCCTTTGGAGCCGAAGGGGTCATATATGACCCCAACATAGAAACAGCTGTATAAACTCACCTATTCGATTAAACAGAATACTGTCTTCGGCACATTTGTAGCAAATTTAGTCCTCTATTAGAGAAAAATGGGAATATTTGTATTTGGGACTTCATTGATAACCTAGAACATCCTGAACACCATGAAATTGGGAAAAACGAAATAATTGGCATACCAGTTGTTCTAAAAGCTGAACTTGGATGTGGGTTACATTTATATGTGATCATTTAGCCTTCGTCATGAATATCAAAAGGTGTTTTATATTCTGGGATGTTCTAGGTGTTCCAAACTGTCCTATAAAGTGAAGTCCTTCAAATCTATAAGAATATTGTTATGTATTTTTGCCACGAATAATAGCATTACATAACCTACTGGGATCCATGAAGCTCTTTATATCTACAATGTCATTTATAGACACTATAGGGATATTCCAGGTCAGCCAAACGACCTTGAAGTTCAAGACTTCAGGTCAACACTCGTAACAATAGCCATATCTGTTATACTGAGTAACGTTGCATAATCAACCACAGTTACTGGAGCAATCTGAAGTCTGCTAGCTAATTATAAACCTTTGGGACATTCAGGGTCGTCCAAACTGTTCTATAGTGAAGTCCTTCAAATCTACATGAATAATTTTATGTATTTTCGCCACAAATAATAGCATTCCATTACCTACTAGGATTCGTGAAGTTCCTGACATCTACAATGTCATTAATAGACACTATAGGGATATTCCAGGTCAGCCAAACTACCTTGGAGTTCAGGACATCAGGTCTACACTCGCAACAATAGCCATATCTACTATCCTGAGTAGCGTTGCATATTTATCCGTGGTTACTGGACCAATCTGAAGTCTATAGACTTTTTTATTATCAACCTTTGGGGCAATCAGGTTCGTCCAAACTGTTCTATAATGAAGTTCTTTAATTCTTCAATAATATTTCATGTATTTTCGCCACAAATAATAGCATTCCATTACCTACTAGGATTCGTGAAGTTCCTGACATCTACAATGTCATTAATTAATTACTAGACACTATAGGAATATTCCAGGTCAGCCAAACTTCCTTGGAGTTCAGGACTTCAGGTGTACACTCGCAACAATAGCCATATCTGCTATACTGATTAACGTTGAATGTTTATCCGTGGTTACTGTACCAATCTGAAGCCTTCTTTTTATTATTAACCTTTGGGACATTCAGGTTCATCCAAACTTTTCTATAATGAAGTCCTTCAAATCTACAAAAAAAAAACTTCGTGTGTTTTAACCACAAATAATAGCATAGCATAATCTGCTGATATCCGCGAAGCTCTTGAAATCTCAAATGTCGTTTAGAAACACTGTGAGAATGTTCCAGATCAGCCAAACTATCTTTGAGTTCAGAACTTCAGGTCTACACTCTTGACATCAGCTGTATCTGATATGCTGATTAACATTTAATAATCAATCGCGGTAACTGGACCAACCTAATGTCTACTATTTATTATTATGAACTTTTGGGACAGTGAGGGTCGTCCAAACTATCCTGATGTTTAGTTCTTGATAGTAACAGTAGTTATTCTCATTATGAACTTTAAACTGTAATCTGTAATCAGATATTCCAGATCAACAACATTACTCCGGAGACCATAGCTTCAGGTCTACACTTGTGAAAATAGCTTTTGCCACTACGTTGAGTAGTGTTACATAATCCACTGTATTTACCAAAGTAGTTAGAGGAACAATAATCCAAGTAACACACTTGTCACAGAAGAGTCACAGCGGCACAGGTTTTTGTTGCGCAAAAGTCACTGTGACTTACATCTATAGATGTATTGTCTATTGAACTTCCAGAACACTTACTGGACATGATAAATTACAGAATGTAGCTTTGTATAATAAAAGAAGTTACCGTTACACCCGTACACTTTAGGATCTAAGCTCAAGAACAGTTTGGATGACCTAGGATATCCTAACTTATCTGATATTGCCTGTTAACCTTTCCGAAGGTTTACTGGACATGATTAATTACAAATCGTAGCTTTGTATAATTAAAGAAGTTACCGTTACACCCGTAGACTTTAGGATCTAAACCCAAGAACAGTTTGGATGACCTAGGATATCCCGACTGATCTGATATTGTCTATTAATCTTACATAAGACTTATTGGACATGATAAATTACAAATCGTAGCTTTGTATAATGAACGAAGTTACCATTACACCCGTAGACTTTAGGATCTAAACTCAAGAACAGTTTGGATGACCTCGGATATCCTAACTGATCTAATATTGTCTGTTAACCTTTCCGAAGACTTACTGGACATGATGGATTACAAATCGTAGCTTTGTGTAATGAAAGAAGTTACCGTTACACCCGTAGACTTTAGAATCTAAACTCAAGAACAGTTTGGATGATCTAGGATATCCCGACTGATCTGATACTGTCTATTGAACTTCCAGAAGACTTACTGCACATGATAAATTACAAATCGTAGCTTTGTATAATGCAAGAAGTTACCATTACACCCGTAGACTTTAGGATCTGAACTCAAGAATACTTGGATGACCTAGGATATACAGAAAAACTATTCTGCATAATATTTTTCCGCTATTGACCACCTAAACTACAGAAAAATGTAGAAAAAACTCCAAAATAACGCTTGGAAAAATTCCGGCTTCAAAGGGTTAAGCCAACTCTTTTTCAAAAGGATGGAAAATTCACCACGGAGATATGAGTATTTCAATTTCGTGGGTACCATCATCAAGACCATCATAGACTAATTTCAAGACCTCGATGTACCAAAGAAAACCATTTAATTTTGTGTGTCCAGTTCGATACCCAATAATTTTCATTACCGCGTATTTTTTTCCGTTTAAATTACCTTACCAATTATAGAATACCATGCCGGTGTTCTTCGAGTGCTTTTCTCTGGCATTTCAAAGAATCATCTCTGCGGTAAACGCAACGTAGTAGGCCTGGCCCCTTTGATGCCTATCAAGCTGTCATATCTATGGTAATGGGTGTATGTAGCTCCAAACCGACCTAAACCGATTATTCTTCAGGATGCTTTCTCGTACTGACTGCGTTTGTTGTAGATTCAATAAGATGAGATTAGATTAGACTCGTGTTATGGAGTCAAACGAACTGTTAAAAACTGTTTGTAGACAAACAAACAAATCGTGTAAGGAGAAAGCAGAGAGACAAACTACGTATAAACTACCTCTAATCGGCAGACTATGTACTGTTTATAAACTCCATCCATCCACCTAATCATTCAACGTTTAATTAGCGTATCTCTGGTACGCAAACAAACGTTTGCAACTGCATAGCGCACAACCACGTCAGAAACCACTAAAGTCATATGCCGATCGTTCGTCCTGTTAAACGAGTCGCGGTGGACGCCACCAGGTATCGTCGCGATACAGTTGGATTCGAGACACAAGTTCTCACTATGAAGATGCGAGCCGCATTATTCGTAGCAACGATATCCTCCCAAAAAACATCTGCTCCTTGTTGTTTTCGCGGCCCTTGGCCTTGGCAGCGAATCTGACGCCTACGGCGACGACGACGTCGACGCCATCCACACGAACGACGCGACGGCTGCAGTGCAGCGTCATGATCTGTCTGGCGCGGCGAGCTGCATTCGGCTTGTTTTGATTCTAATGATGATAGTTCGCTGCAAGTGCAAGCTCTTCTACGTTCAGTGTGATTGCATCGTCCGAAGAAATTGCATCTAGTCGCGAGTTAGCTGAACAGTTCGTTGGTGGCAGTTTTCAAACGAGAGCTTCCGTGATGCAGCTCATCACCTACGATTTCATTTCCGGTTGTTTCGGCGGTAACGTGCTGCGTGTGTGCGTGTTTCTGTGGACTTTTTATGCTCTTGTTGTGCAACATTATGTTTGTGCACATTGTGTTTTACAACTCTTCAAATGTCGGTTTGATTACTTTTACAGGAGCATGTGGAATACTAGTGGGACATCCGCTGGACACGATTAAAACATGGCAGCAGTTTTCCAACCACAAAATTCGCGCCTCGGTCTACAACATAATCGTGCGTCACAACGGGGTAAGTCCAGCAGACCAGATGTAGCGCGTCACATGATTTACGACGTCACTCTGGTCGTCGTTCATTAGCGCCTCGACAAAGCCTGTAATGCCGTCTTCGTGCAATCAAATAGCTTTCAAAGCATTGTGATCATATACGTACGCCAAAATAGTACACAGGAGCTAATTTTAGACCGCTTGGGATGTATTATCTGCCAAGCAGGAACTACGTATCCAACACACAATCGAAAGTGAATCGAGTTGCGGTCTTCCACCTGTTGTTGTCGCCGGCCACGCTACATAGATTTGTTTGCGCGCGATTCAAGAAACATGTCACACGAGATGCGCGCCAGAAATCAGTCTGAAACATTACATCGACTGATTGACTCACTGTTTTTCGTTTCGTTTTAGATGGCAGGATTCTACAAGGGGATGTTTTTCCCGCTGATGACGAGTGGAGCGCTGAATTCGGTCGTGTTTGCAGTGTATGGAGAGTACATGCGGCAGTTACAAGCACAGTAAGTTGAATTGTTAGTTGATTGCTATAGTAACTTTAATGAAAGCAATCGGCAAAGAACTAGAATGAAAGTAGTGAGCTGATTTTTTGTATGGTGATATGATAAATTCTCCGTTTCTTCAATACAATGGTGCAAAGCAAGCGACGTGGATATTATTTTTTGCCTAATTTGATGCTGTTTGAGCTAATTTTTGAGTTGTGTTGAAACAACACAAGAAACATAGAATACAACAATACACTAATACCTAAAGTTTTGCTGAAACGGTATCACATTATGCAAGAAATTCCAATACCCACGTTGTTTGTACCATTTGATTGCAGAAACGGAAAATAAATTTATCATCTCACAGATCAAAAACCCAGCTCAGTACTTTCAATCTTCTACTTTAACCAGTTATTATCTTTGTAGAAAAAAGAAGAATCAACTAGAGACAAACTTCCCAAGTAACCACGCAGCTCAAGCAATGAATACAAAAATACACTGCATAAAGTTTCATTCTCCCATTTTCACGCTCTTAATTGATATCTCGTAGGAATGAGGAAATTGAGTAATAATGTCTTCGACAATGTTGATGGGAATGACCAGTGCCATCTTTTGACAGTTATAGTTTTCGGATCAATCCTCCTCAAAGTGAGATACATTTTTTTTTAATTGTTGAAATAGAGGGTCGACGTCTGCAGCAAAGATGTAGCTTTTTTATTCCAAACAGACGCCAATGTTGTAATTTTCACACCAGGAGATAGGGACTTGGGTTTGAAAGTTAACCCCAAAAACACGTTTTTAACCCTCCTTTGGCATTTGGATCATTTATGAATCAAACCGTACACTACGTCAGCGAGCTGCTGCCAACGTAATGCAAAAGGAAGGTTAAGCAAAACATACATTTGTTGTATTTTTAGACCTAAACAATCAGCAAAGTTGAATGTATCAATAAAATACGCAACTTTTCCCAAGACATTAAAGCTGTAAATATCACCCAAACTTTTGCTCAAACAGCATCAAATTAGGCAAGAAATCATAATACCCACGCTTTTTGCACCCTTTCATTGCAGAAATGGAGAATTGATCATCTCAAAATACAAAAATACAGCTCACTACTTTCAATCTAGTACTACACTGATTACGTCCATTGTCCCAAAGTGAACTTTTGAACAAGTTTCATGTGCCCTCTTTATGTTACAGCAATACAGTATTCCATTAAAGCCTGTATCCGCAATAATCGGGACACAGAACTACGGCTATAGCTCTGTCATGAATCGGTAAAACTGGTGAAATAATTGACCGAGAACTCTTTGGTGTATGTTTATTATGTGTGCCAAATCGTATAAAAATCGATGCATTACTTTTAACTGTAGATGAAAAACAAACAGACGTGGCTTTGAGCATTTTGTACAATCATGACCAATTTTCATTCGCATAATAGATGGTTATTTTACGCTACAGTTTAAAGTTCTGTGATGATAATTATGAAATTTCGTTAACGGTTATGATACTTATAGATACACTTTTTTGCAGAATTTCATCAACTTTGATTAATTGGTTTGAAAGCTACTGGTGTTGATAGGGGTGAATGTTAGTGAAATTTTTTAGTGTTTTTCATGTGCGATGTTCGCCTATTCAAAACTTTTCAATTTATCTGTCAATTTTCATGAAATTTTCACAAAAGGTAGTTGATTATGTGTACATTATGCCTGCAAAATTTGATGATTATTGCTATAGTACTTTCAATAGTACAATCGAAACAATAAAGGGTGATTATTAATTGCTGTCTGAGGGGCTAAAATCACGTTCAGTCCAATACATGTTTCGACTATAAAATTCTTGATAGTGCATCGATTTTTTTTTTAAATTTTGCCTATGCAACAAATGTAGATTGAGATGTTTGTGTTCAAAGTTTCAGCCATTTCCTTTGCCCAAATTCAAAAATTACAGCGCTGACAAGGAAAACTAGGGTCTGTACAAAATTTGATGGCGCTCACTCTACTCTTTCATTGCTAAATACAACAAAAAGTACTGCACCGATTCACATGAAATTTTGTAGGTGTAATGAACACATCTTATGATGTTATTAGGCCAAATTTGAGCAATTTTAATGTATATATTGCAGAATTACAGCTGTATTTCTGTGTCCCGATTATTGTGGATACAGGCTTTAAAATACGCATTTGAAAATATGCATCGATATTGTTATTAATTTAACTATTTATTTATTTATATATTTATTTATTTATTTATTTATTTACTTACTTATTTACTTATAACAAAAGGGTACGTTAGGTAAAGTACTAGATTTATAGTAGGTAATGAGCTAAATTTTTGTATAGTAAAATGGAAGCTTCTTCGTTTCTGCAATGAAATGGTGCAAAACGTGGGTTTTTTGATTTCTTGTCTAATTTGATGCTGTGTTAATAAAACGCTGGGAAACTATGTTGCTGAAGAGGCAAGAAATGGAGAATAGGGGTGATACACAAATTATGTCACGCAAAAATCGACCTTTTTCAGCCCCCTCCCCTCTGTGCCACACTTTTTGTATGGGACCTAAATATTTTTTGTATGAGTCGTTACGTTCTGCAAACCATCCCCTACGGATGCATTCAAACAAGTCATCGCATACTGTACTTCAAAAGGCCTTCCGCTAATTGGGTTGTTTAATGAATAAAATATTGCTATTTTCTATAGCCTAAGCGAAAGAGCTCATTTTTCTGAGTATTACGTCAATTTATTGGATTCCAATAACTTTGTTTTGAAGGTCAAATTAACAAAACAGTTTTAACTTTCGTGGATAGAATGACAGTTCAATCGCTAAAATGACAGTTCGACCCGAACAAAAAAATTTCCCCATACAAACTTTAAATGCATTTTAAAAATAGTTCCTGGACTCCAAAAATTATGAAATTTTGGATTTAGACTAATTTTGGGGCGGAGAATCCGATTATGAAATAATCCGTGTACCCCTAAAGAACCCAATTGTTGGCAGTGATGCTAATGCTCACCATATCATCTGGGGCAGCTCAGACATTAACTTGAGAGGCTCCAGTTTGACGGAGTACTCAAGTAGTACAGATCTTGCATTACTTAACGTAGGTAACCGCCCAACCTTCATGGTATCTGCTAGAGAGCTAGTATTAGACATAACGCTTTGCTCTAATAGAATTAGTCACGAGCTGACCAATTGGCATGTGTCAGATGAAGAATCTTTATCTGACCATCGCTACATCTTTTTTGAACATTTAAATGTTACTTCACAAACATTGCGTTTCAGGAATCCCCGGTCAACAAACTGGGATCTTGTTACTGATTTGGTTGCGGCCAAATTTCATGGATACTCACCATCCATTGACACTCCAAGTGATTTAGATTATGCCGTTGATACTACAACGACCTTCATTATGGAAGCTTTTGAAGAAGCATGCCCTCTACGGTCTGTGAAGATTACAAGAGGAACCCCTTGGTGAAACTCTGATCTGGCGAAACTCAGGAAACAATGTAGAAAGAGTTAGAACAGACGACGTTCGGCTGGTTCGGAGGCTTTCAGGTCGGCTCGCAAGGCCTACAGGAAAGCTCTTCGGTCTGCTGAACGATCGGGCTGGAAAAAAACCTATGTACAAATGTTTCCAGTTTGAGTGAAGTCAGTCGGTTAAATAAAATCCTTGCGAAATCTAAGGATTTCCGAGTGAACGAACTTCGTTTGCCAAATGGCGATCTGACTTCCTCTGATGAGGAAGTTCTAGAATGCTTATTCAGCAAACACTTCCCTGGATGTGCGGATATTACATCTTCGGATGAATCTGATGTCTTTTCTTGTAGTTACGATTCCCTGGCTTCGGCTCGAAGTAACTATAGAATCGATTGAGTGGGCACTTAATAGCTTTGCTCCTTTCAAATCTCCTGGGGCAGATGGGATTTATCCTATTTTGCTTCAGAAGGGATTTGATCATTTCAAACATGTTTTGAAAAAAAAATACTTGTTTGCAGTTTTGCTACAGGGTATATTCCCAAATCCTGGCGGGATATTACTGTGAAGTTTATTCCGAAAGTGGGTCATGCGTCGTATGAAGAAGCAAAGAGTTTCAGGCCTATCAGTTTGACCTCTTTTCTTCTGAAATGCTTAGAACGTATTGTGGATCATCACATCCGTGATGTTCATCTGGCCAACGTGCCTCTTCGTGTGAATCATCATGCCTACCAATCTGGTAAGTCCACTGTGACTCTTTTACACAAAGTTGTTTACGATATCGAGAAAGATTCGCTCAAAAGCAATCTTCTTTGGGTGTTTTCTTAGATATCGAGGGTGCATTTGACAATGTGCTTTTCGATGCCATCTTGGAAGCCGCACGGAGTCATGGTATATCTCCAATGATTTCCAATTGGATTCATCAAATGCTCAAAAACCGATATCTCTTCTCGACATTGCGTCTAGCAGGGATTAGGAAATTGAGTGTTTGTGGATGCCCCCAGGGGGAGTCTTATCACCACTTTTGTGGAATCTCGTAGCAGATACGCTATTGAGGCAACTCAATAATAACGGTTTTCCTACTTATGGTTTTGCTGACAACTACTTAGCATTGAGTTCAGAATCAAGAAAGCTTGTATGGCCTTCGGGCAATGCCGGCGAACCTTTGGTACAACTTGGGGTCTAAATCCCAAGTATATCAAATGGATTTACACAACTGTTGTTCGTCCAATATTGGCTTATGGATGTTTTGTGTGGTGGCAAAAGGGCGAAATGAGAAAGGTCCAATCAAAGTTATGCCATCTCCAAAGGATGTGCTTAATGGCGATGTCTGGAGCGTTCTCTTCAAATCCCACGGCAGCGCTCGAAGTTCTCTTTGACGTTGCTCCACTACACTCTCTCTCTCTCTCTCTCTCTTCTTGGCGTAACGTCCTCATTGGGACAAAGCCTGCTTCTCAGCTTAGTGTTCTATGAGCACTTCCACAGTTATTAACTGAGAGCTTCCTCTGCCAATGACCATTTTGCATACGTATATCGTGTGGCAGGCACGAAGATACTCTATGCCCAAGGAAGTCAAGGAAATTTCCTTTACGAAAAGATCCTGGACCGACCGGGAATCGAACCCGTCACCCTCAGCATGGTCATGCTGAATACCTGTGCGTTTACCGCCTCGGCTATATGGGCCCTATCCACTACACATTCATCTCAAACAAGAAGCACTTTCTTGCACTTACCGTCTACGGGTACTCGGTCTACTAGGGGAAACTCCTGTGAACCGCAGTTCAACACACACCTCGTTGTTTCCACTTTTGGTGAATTGGGACAAAATTGTCCTTGCTCCAAGTGATCTTACAATTGCTTGTAATCTTCCTTATAGGACATTTTCCACGAAATTCCCTTCCCGAGAAGAGTTGACATCTGGATATCTGGAGAGAAGTAATTCAGACGGCATCGTATGTTACACTGATGGCTCCCTTCTCGAAGGTCGAGCAGGTGCTGGTGTTTAATCTCGTGAGCTAAGGCTGTATCAGTCTTACTCACTTGGTAGACACTGCACCGTTTTTCAGGCTGCGGAGTGCAATCAGCACTCCACCAGCACGTAATGGGCAAAGTAATATACTTCTGTTCAGATAGCCAGGCGGCTATTAAAGCACTTGCTTTGGCCAACTCCAGGTCGAAGATAGTTATCGCTTGTCGAACTCAAATCGTGAAGCTGAATTCAGCAAACGCTGTTCACTTCGTACGGGTGCCTGGCCATTCTTCCATCGCTGGAAATGAATTGGCTGATGAGTTAGCTCGCACTGGAGCATCACATGACTTCATTGGCCCTGAGCCAGCTATTCCGATATCGAAGTGTTGGGTAAAGCTTCCGATTCACACCTGGGCTGCTACTCAACACAGACAATACAGGAATAGTTTGGAGTCATGTCGTCAAACCAAATTGTATTGTACTGAGCCATCTCCAAGGGTGGCGAAGTATCTCACAAATCTGTCAAAGCAGAATTGCAGCATTCTGGTCAAAGCATTGACTGGCCACTGCCGACTTAGCTATCACATGGCGAATATTCAGCAATCTGATTCATTTGCATGTGATAGCTGTGAATCCGATTATGGAACTTCGTATCACTTGATATGTAAATGTCCAGTTTTTGCGTAACTGCTTTTCCGAGTATTCGGTAAACACTTATTAAGTTAAACTGACTTCAGAGACCTGAATATTCAGGATGTTCTGTTATTCTTAACCCGCTGTGGTAAAGAGCTATAGGCTCTCTTTCGCTTTATGCGTTATTACAGTGCCCTTTTCAGGGCGCTGTTTGAACCCATTGTGGTACGCTTACGCGTTAGTATCCTCTTCCAGGGTACTTTTCCTATTTCCCTACCTGTCCTTATCCACATCCTTATCCTGATTTCCTTCCTTTTTCCTCAGGTAGATGATGAAATAGGCTATTATTTTGGCGATGGCACAAATGTCCCAAATGGAGGATAACGTGTGTCCCCCCTGTGTCACACTTTTTGTATGGGACCTAAATATTTTTTGTATGAGCCTTCACGTTCTGCAAACACCCCTCCCCTCCCTCCTAAAAGCGTGACGTAATTTTTGCACGGCCCCATAGGTACAACAACACAATTACCCGAAGTTATTTCATTGCAGAAACGGAGAATTCATAATCTCATTATACACAGATTCAGCTCATTTCTCCATTACACCAACGAACCTAACCTCAAAATGACTGACAACTCTCAGGTCATTTTGACAGATGTAACATGAGCATGAAAAGGACGGTAACAAGATCGATAAAGTAGAATATATGATCCGTCTTTTTCATGCATGTGTGTGGTCTGTCAAAATGACCTCAGAAGTGTCAAACATTTCCATGGCTAGCTTTGTTGGTGCAATGAAGAATACACTACAAATCTAGTACTTCACCGATCGTGTTGTTGCCACAACATTGTTTCTAATGGGAATTCAGTTCTTAATGATACACTACTTCAACTTCATTTATTCCTGAAGGCTCCGTTTATGCACTATCTAATTCATGTTGCAGGGTGCTTTTATCTACAAAGATAAATTAGCACGAATCTGCCAAAAATGTGAATAGAGTAATATTTCAAAACCAATTAGATAGGAATTGATTAACCTTAGTAAGGTCTTGGGGTCACTATTGACCTCTTTCAAATTTCAATTCTTTGTAGCTTTTGTTTGTCAAATCCTACCGAACTGAAATTTTCTGACAATTATTTTTTCGCGGAAATAAAACTTTCTCAAAAATCAAAAGCATTAAACGACCCCTAGGGGCGCTCCCATAAAAAGTTACAAATAAGACTCTGGGATCAATATTGATTTCAAACTTTGGACAGCTCGCAACAATCAGTGGCTTGTCCGATCTTGGATTTCTTTGGCTCAATTTAAAAAGAGGCTCATGTCTGGTTTTGGAAACCACCGGAGAAATCCGGATTTGGTCACTGTGGCCACCGGGAACCTGCTTCAACTGAAAAATGCCGCTTTAGAGGCCCTAACATTCGCAAGTTTCATAACTTTGCAACTAAACACGTAATCAGGACCATTCAAGTATCGTTGGAAAGGTATACTCGTGGAATTTGATTTAATACTTACCGATTTTTGAAAACCGGTTCCGTAAATCTGCAACATCCGAAAAGTCATTTTTTATTGTTGCTATGTGCTTGAAAATCCACAAATCCACAATAGAGTGAATATGCATTTTTTTTTTGCATAACTTCTCTGCATACTAAGTATGAAGTAAGAAGTCTTCTCTGAAATGAGAAACATCTTGTTTAGGACCATTTTTGAAGGGTTCGAGTCAGGTCTGGTCAATGCGGAACCGGTTCCAGGGATCCCGGATCGTGGTCAATTGTGTAACGACCAGGGACGTGCAATTTCGAAAGGAAAACATGACGCACGAAAGCTGTAGCAAATCGTTTCCCATGCGACGGGACTGCTGCGATGCTTCATAACTCACACTGCAACACGCTCGTTCATTATTGCTACTGAAACAAGTGTGTTTGAAAATTGAAGTGAAACACTTTGGATTTTCGTTTCAATTGTGGGTCATTGAAAATTTTCAATGTGCTTAAAACACTATTTAAAACAGTTTTTTAAATAGTGGTGCACGCCAATAGAATGATCATTATGTTTTATGATAAAGGAGCACAAGTTCGACCGCTTAAATCCAATTAACCGGCGCCTGTAACCATTGAGAGACTAACGCGCAAGAGTGAGACACTACTGCTCTGCCGAGTGAAGCACAAGCAACGCCACCCCGAAGAGAGACTACCGAGTGCTACGATGAATGAGAACGTTTTCCGAATCGAAAAGAAAGACTCGAATAGTGTGTCAAACAGATAAAGTGACTCATTCAAATGTTACATGAAAGTGTCTCATTGAAACGAAATTAAACGCCCCTGGTAACGACAATGAATTACTTATAATTTTTGCACCATAACCCGGCGCTACATGGCTCTACCTTCATGGATTTTCATGTCTAATACAAAAATAAATAGGCATCATCTTCTTCTTGGAGTCATGTCCCAACTGGAACAAAGCCTGCTTCTTAGCTTGTGTTCTATGAGCACTTCCACTTTTAGTTACTTAGAGCTTCCTCTGCCAAGCGAAGATGCGCTATGCCCAAGGAATGATCATGCTGTGGCTATAGCGACCCCAAATAAATAGTCTTATTGGCATGCGGTTACCGGAGTGATCACCTATATTGTATTGCTGTCAGATTTTTACAACAAAAGTAGGCTTTCAACGACCTAATCTTCATCATTTATCTTTACTGTGATGTTTTTGGTATAGAAATGCACAAATTATGTTCTCGATCATTCCATGGCCACAGAAGTGACCACCGGCGTCTGCGGAGGAAAGGTTAGAGAATGGCCGATATGGAATGGATGGATAATAACTTTAAATGCACCAAAATTGTCAACGTCACTTATACAGGGGTGGCCAAAATGTTTGGGATAGGCAACTTTTTTTTCTCTCACATTAAAGTTCAACATCTTGTAACTTTCTTGGTAACTTTTCATCATGACTGTCTGCAATGTATGCAGAAATGACCGAATAATACAAAATGCAAGGGAGTACAAGGTATGGGCAAGAATTTTGAAACTGAGGAACTCGGTAATAAGCTGTAAACAAATAAAAAACTGAAAGTCAGTAAATTTCTTCGTCAAAAATTACTGGCTAGCTCAGTTATTCTTTGACGGATGACAAAATTTCAATTTACAGACACTTCGGTAATGGAATGGTATACCGAAAAGTCAGCAGTTCAAAAACCCAGTAAAATTTTACCGAAGTCGGTAATCTAAACTAGCTGTGTAGAGTGCATTGAATATTCTAAAATTTCGACTGTTTATTAAGCTATTATATGTGCATCAGTGGTACAATTTTGAGCTCGATTGGTTAATCTTTCGCGAAGTTATAACCGATCTGATAGAACACTATTTTTAAGACTATCAAGGTTTGAACTGTCATATCTTGGACACCAGTGAACCGAATGGAATGAAATTTTGAGCGATCATCAACAATATAATAGTGCTTGAAAATTCATCAGAATATAGACACTTTTTAAACGTTGAAAAAAGTTATGATGGTTTGACATTTTCACCCCATTAGAGGAAAATGAGTCGAATTTACTATACTGCACAAAAATTACTAAATGTGTTCTTCCTTTAATCCAAATAGGCTCTTATAGATCGTTTTATAGATAGCTTATGAACAGAAGAGAAAATCTTTGGATATTAAAAATCAAATTTTATAACATTGATGTAAAAAATGCATTTTCTGAAAAAGATCCAAAAAGTGTCAATCCATCATAACTTCTTTCAACGTTTAAAAAGTACCCATGTTTTAAATGATTTTCAAACATTAATATATTGTGGATAAAAGTTCAAAATTTCATTCAATTCGGTTCACTGGTCTCCGAGATATGACAGCTCAAAAATTAGTAGTCTAAAAAATGGTGATTTAATAGAACGGTTATAACTTCGCGAAAGATTAACCAATCGAGCTCAAATTTGTACCAATGATACACATATAATAGGTTGACAAACAGTTAAAATTTGTGAATATTTGATGCACTCTATGAAAAGGCCTATCCCAAACATTTTGGCCATCCCCTGTATGTCACTTAGTAGAATAACGGCAGCATACCATATATTATCATGTCGCTAGGTGACTATAACCTTCCTAACCTCAACTGGCAGCTGGATGAAGATATCAATGGTTATGTCCCCTCGAACGCTTCGTCCGAGCAAGAATTGACACTTGTTGAAACGGTTTTCGCTTCTGGCCTGCAGCAAATCAACAACATAGTCAACGTTGATGGTCACCTTTTGGACTTAGTGTTTGTTAGTCTATCTGATTATTTTGAGCTCGTCCAATCGCCTGTTCCACTCATGGATGTTGACAGCTATCACCAGCCGTTCGTTGTTCTACTTAGCGCCAACAACGATCTACCTGCAGTAATCGAGGACGTAACCGCGGATGCCAGCTTCAACTTCCAGCGTTGCGACTTTGCTGCGCTGAATGCATCGTTATCTCTTGCCAGATGGGAGATCCACATGGACAGTTCGGTAGACGAAGCGCTCATGACTTTCTATGTCAAGCTTCACGAGATCCTCGGTGACTGCGTTCCACGCTCTCGACACATAACTCGTTCCGTTCACAACAAGCCGTGGTGGACTCCCGAACTTCGTAATCTTCGCAACGTTCTACGGAAGGCTCGCACTCGCTTTTTCTCCTCGAAGTCCACTGATGACAGAAGCTTCCTCCGCGACGTGGAGAATAGGTACAATTCTCTTTTGCGCTCTTCATACGACAGTTACGTGTCTAGCATCCAGTCCCGGGTGAAACATGATCCTTCCTCCTTCTGGAGCTTCATTAAACGGCAGCGTTCCGACAATAGAATACCGGCTAATGTGGAATACAAGGGAGTTAAAGCGCACACTAACACTGAGGCAGCCAATCTCTTTGCCGTCTTCTTCGAAAGCTTTTTTACTCGCGCATCACCAGTGCCACGTCGTGATAGATTTGCGAACATGCCGGTGTTTGATATCCGCCTTCCAACCATGCAGCTGTCTGTGGAGGAAGTGATCAGGGCTCTCGAAGATCTTGACGCCGAAAAAGGACCAGGTGCCGACGGTCTTCCTCCTGTGCTGTTCAAGAATTGCGCTGTTGCTCTTGCGGTCCCAATTACGGATATATTTAACCGCTCGCTCGCACAAACGACATTCCCGTCCGCGTGGAAAAGTGGTGTTATAGTGCCAATTCACAAATCTGGGAGCTTCAATCGCGTCGAAAATTATCGTGCAGTCACACTGTTATGCTGCTTGAGCAAAGTTCTTGAGAAACTGGTCCACAATGCACTGTACACTGCCACCTTGCCGGTCCTATCCGAATGCCAGCATGGATTCGTACGGAATCGCTCGACCACAACAAACTTGATGTGTTACGTCACTGAACTATCACGCGAGATGGAATCATATCGCCAGGTCGATTCAATCTACATTGATTTTGCGAAGGCTTTCGACACGGTGCCTCATTTTACAATCGTAGAAAAGATGACCCACCTTGGATTTCCACACTGGGCGACAAAGTGGCTATATTCTTATCTCTCGGACCGTTCAGCATGTGTTTCAGTTAACTCGGCGCGGTCCTGCAACTTCGGCATCTCCTCTGGAGTACCTCAAGGCAGCGTTTTAGGACCCTTGCTATTCATCATTTTTGTGAACGACCTATACCAGCTGCTTGCATGCGGTAAGCTGTCCTTCGCTGACGATTTGAAATTGTATCGTGCCATCACTTCATCGTTAGACTGCGTGGCATTGCAAGAAGATTTGAACACGCTATTTGTGTGGTGCGGTGACAACGGGATGCTTATCAATGAAAGCAAATGCAAGGTTATATCTTTCACTCGCCGCAACACTTCGGTCATCAATCAGTACTTCATCGGATCGACTCCAGTAGCGCGTGTTCAGTCTATTAACGATCTCGGAGTTTTAATCGACTCGAAAGTCCGGTTCAACGAGCACATTTCTACAGTTATTGGCAAAGCGTGGTCAGCGTTAGGTTTTATTCACCGGCATGCTTCGGATTTCACTGACGTCTACGCATTGAAAACACTGTTCTGCGCACTAGTTCGGAGCATTTTAGAGTATGCTGCACCAGTTTGGACATCGTTCCATTTAACGCAAACGTTAAGGATTGAGCGTCTACAACGTAGATTCTTGCGATTTGCGTTGCGGCAGCTTCCATGGTCGGATCCAACTAACCTTCCAAGTTATCCAGACCGTTGCCAGCTCATTAATTTAGAATCTTTGGCGGCGAGGAGAGTTAAACTTCAACGTTTGTTCGTCTTTGATCTCCTCAATGGTAACATCGATTGTCCAACACTTCTTGGTGAAATTCCCTTAAATGTTCCACCGCGACGATTCCGTAGCTCAACGCTTCTTGCAATCCCGCTTCATAGAACCAACTATGGTCAAAATAGTCCTTTTTGTGCGTGTTTGAAAGCTTTTAATGTAGTTAGTGCAGATTTCGATTTTAATATGTCTAAATTAGAGTTTAAGAATAGAATAAGGAACCTAGTTTAATCAAACAATCTGTGCGTCCATGACGAAGATAGTGAACAATAAATAAATAAATAAATAAAGTTTCCAGTTCCGGGTGTATTGCAGAATTGCAGTATTCGAGAGATTCAAGAAAAACTGGAGATTCCAAATTTAAAACAGGTTATATATCTGTGGTAAACCAGAAACATTTTTACCGAATTTTCTAACATTTAATTTCCTATGATTCTTTTAGATTAATTTTCGTTGGAATTACTTCATGGGACTCCTGTGGGAAATGAAAATTGAGATGGAACTCCTACAAGAATTTCTGTTGCAACTTCCTCCTTCTATCGAACTAATGGAATTACCGGCGAAATTTCTTGGGATTTTCTCGCTGAGTTTCCTGGAGAAACTTTTTTGGAGCTCCTAGAGGAATTCCTGATGGAATTACTAGTGGAAGTCCCTTTTGAGTTTGGAGAATAATTTTCAGTGGAACTCCTGTTGGAATTATTAGTAGAATTTCTATAGGAATTTCCGGTAAAACTTGTAGAGGAATTTTCATTTTTAATTCTTAGAATTTTCGATGGAGCTTCTAGCGAAATTTCTGGTGGAACTGCTTGAAAATTTTCAGGTAAATTTCCTGTAGGAACTTCGAAAATATTTCTTAATGGAGTTCTCACGAGAATCACGGCGGAGCTTCAGCGGAAATTCCCAGTGATATTTCTAAATGAATTTCCGGTGGAATATGCGGTACAATTCCCGTTGAAACTGTTAGAAGAATTCCCAGTGGAATTCCTGTGGAGTTTGATATTTCACTGGGATGGAATCACCCCTCACGTGCAGCACACACAACTTACCCAGGCTGACGTCGGTTCGCAAGTGGCAAGAGTGAACGCGGTTGGGTGACGCCTGGAGTTGTTGCTACGCAAGCAGGGATGCTAACATTGTCCGCTTGACAGTTCGCATCATATTCAAATGCGCTATATCGCCTGCTGTGATCAATCTTCTTTCCACAGCTCTATTCAGTACATCTTATATCTCACATCCTCCTTCTACTCTAAAGAAGTTTTACACATTTTTAGCAAAAAAAAAATGAATTTCCGTATCTCAATTTGGAGTGTTTACTTACAACGATTTAACATATTGCGGAGATTCCACCTGTTCAGACTCCTGCGCGAAAATTAGTTGCGTGGGCCCACAGATATAAAACCAGACCGCGTCCTGGTGAATATTTTACTCTGTGTTGCTAGGTACACATTTGGTGATGATTTTGCATTGTAAGCAAACATTTATAACGCACCTACGCTGAAAATGAGCCTAATCATTTGCGTCGGAATCTATAAATCATCACAACGGGCAAAAAGTTACTGTTATAATACATCATCGCATACGTTGTAATTGCTGCCATGAAGCTACCGAATACAGTTTCATTGTGAGGTACCATTCTGACTATGTTGCCGCTACTTTTTTTCAAAATAGATCGAACATTTTAGTGCTTAATTGTGGGAATGATATTTTCCGACGAGCAATAGGAGCTTGCACAGTGACGTCATCATCATCTCTCTATCTCTTTCTCTCGTTCGGGGTCGCTCGCCGTCCTTGCTCGCAAAATAATTTTGAGGGCAATGCTTACAAATTGTATCTCATTTCGTTAGTTATGTTGGTAATGCAAGCCTCTCTACTTGTAGTATTTAAAAGAAATTACCGGTTTGGTACTGGGTGATCCAGAAAAAAAAACATCTTGTTCTTTGAGTCTTTATTTAATCTTATACCCAAATTTATCCCATTGCACCGTCGTTTAAATTCGAGATATCTGATAAAATACATTATAGATAAAGTTTATTGCCTTGCCATTCATTGAAACACTAGTCACAGAAAACAAACTGCATTAACATAATCCTTCTTCTGGCCAGCCAACATTGACGACACTCCTTGATAAATAATATATTGTAACCATTCGATACCACATTTGCACGAATCAAAACTACGTGATTTTTCTAATATTTTGTTTTTGCGTACATTGCCAATGTTTATCTACACTGAACGGCGGCTTGCGGTTAAAATTACTATTCTGAGGGTCAATTTAAATACACAACGCCACTAAATTTGTGCAGACTGAGTTTCGTTTCAATTCAACAGAATTATGTTTTCAATTTTACCATGGACTTTATTTTCAATTAAAAAAAGTTTCTGTTGGCAACCGGATTCGAACCAAGAACCTTGACATCACCAGGCTCGCGCTACCACTCGACTATCGAACCGGTTGATGTGAGAAGAAACAAAACGCACACAAGAAGCGTTGGTGAGTAGATGGTCATATTTTGCCATGGTACATTTAAAAACATTTTTATGCTTCTCATTACTGCAAGCCGCCTTTCAGTGTACCATGACAAACAACACGATGCAAACTTCCAATCCGAGATTTGCGCGAAGCAAAACAACGGGATCTTTCTAATCTAGCTTTCGTCAGCGGAAATTACCGGGACTCTCTCTTCACGACAAATAACACGCTGTAAGCTTCCGATCCGACATTTGCACGATGCAAAACAACGGGATCTTTCTAACCTAGCTTTTCGTAAGCGGACATTGCCGGGAGTCTTCCTCCACGACAAACAACACGCTGTAAGCTTCCGATCCGACATTTGCACGATGCAAAACAACGGGATCTTTCTTATCTAGCTTTTCGTAAGCGGACATTGCCGAGAGTCTTCCTCCACGACAAACAACACGCTGTAAGCTTCCGATCCGACATTTGCACGATGCAAAACAACGGGATCTTTCTAACCTAGCTTTTCGTAAGCGGACATTGCCGGGAGTTTTCCTCCACGACAAACAACACGCTGTAAGCTTCCGATCCGACATTTGCACGATGCAAAACAACGGGATCTTTCTTATCTAGCTTTTCGTAAGCGGACATTGCCGAGAGTCTTCCTCCACGACAAACAACACGCTGTAAGCTTCCGATCCGACATTTGCACGATGCAAAACAACGGGATCTTTCTTATCTAGCTTTTCGTAAGCGGACATTGCCGGGAGTCTTCCTCCACGACAAACAACACGCTGTAAGCACAAAACAAAACAATTCGATCACTATAGCGCTGCTGGAATTTGTTCTTTTGTTGCACTCTTTCCCGTCAATAATTGCCCATGCGCAAATAGTTTTCCGCAGGCATGCTCCAGCGGGAGCTACGTCCCCGAAAAATATCACACCGAACTTCCACTTTTCACATATGGGTTTTGTGTTTCCCTCACTTGTTCACTAATGCATGCACATTGAAGGGTGATTCCTCCCAGCAAAAATATAGGTTCCATTTCCTCAATTAAACGAAAAAACTGGCAGGAATTCGCCAATGTGGAGTTTGGTATTTCACTGGGATGGAATCACCCCTCACGTGCAGCACACACAACTTACCCAGGCTGACGTCGGTTCGCAAGTGGCAAGAGTGAACGCGGTTGGGTGACGCCTGGAGCTGTTGCTACGCAAGCAGGGATGCTAACATTGTCCGCTTGACAGTTCGCATCATATTCAAATGCGCTATATCGCCTGCTGTGATCAATCTCCTTTCCACAGCTCTATTCAGTACATCTTATATCTCACAATTCCTATACCTGGCGGAGCTTCTGAAAGGATTTCAGCTGAGTAGGAAACGTCGATGTATTTTTTTTTTTTTTTTTTGTTTTTATTTATATGTATTTTAACGTTGAAGTATTGTTGCCTGCAGGACGATGACTATCTTCGGCTAACCAAGCACGTGGCTTAACGCTAAAAGTTATTCACAAAATAGGGAATCGCGCCACTTGGGCGGTGGTTCTATATTCGTCTGTTTTCCACTATAACTCAGTCAAATTTGAACCGATTGGCACAACTTTTGGAATGTGGTGAGATAGGTATAGTATCTACCCGTGCACAACATTTCAAGTCAATTGGTTCAAAATTGACTGAGTTATAGTGGCAAACAGACGAATATAGAACCACCGCCCAAGTGGCGCGATACCCTATGTGCTAATTTTTTTTTACGGCCATGAAACGCCTTTCACAAGATGCCCCAGGGGCGGAAAGAAGTTTGTGCCAGCGTTTGTCAAAATTGTAATCTGGTTTAAATACACCACTGATGTCAGATTCAACTCTTTTTAAATATATCGAAAACATGGCATTGCATTTCACATGCCAATAATAATAAAAAATGATATGCAAATTAGGTGCTCAGCACTACATAACACCGCTAGGCCTGTCTCTGTCTCTACCCGCTATCATGTACTTCGTCTTGGTAGAGTTAATCGTCAAGCCTATCCTCGCTGTCTCTCTCTTCAGAGGAGCATAAGCTTCCTCCACTGCCGATGAGATCAATATTGTCCGTATAGCCGAGCAGCATGTGCGATCGTGATGATAGTGTCATTTCTCTCCACGCTCTCCACGCCAGACCTCCTAGTCGCTCCTTCGAGTGCAATGTTGAACAGTAAATTTGAAAGAGCATCGCCCTACTTCAATCCATCCAAGATCACAAACGAGGTAGAAACTTCGCCTACGATCCGAATACTTCATTATGATCCATCCAGCGTTGCGCGTATCAGCCTAATTAGTTCCGCCGGAAAACCATCTGACAAAGCTCATTTCCTCTCACTGAGTCGTACGCTGGTGCTGCTTTAACATTAATGAACTGATGGTGAATTCGCAAGTTATATTCCCGAAATTTATCTAGGATCATCCGTAGGTTGAACATCCCAAGTAACATTTTGATGGCCAATTAGTCTTGAAGAGGTTTAAATAACCGTCATAAAACATAATGCCTTTTAATTTGGTTTATGCTGGTTTTAAAAACCTCTTCTAGTCTATTTGACTAAAACAAATGTTACTGGGGATTTGATCCGTCGTTAATTGGCCTTCACGAAAACCAGCCTGGTATTTGCCAAGAAGGACTCCTCAAGAGATCTGTCTGTTGAACAGGACACTATGACTACGCTGTTTTGCGCAATCGAAATTTTTCAAAAATCGACACGGCATAGCCTACAGTCAAACTATCAATATTGTCTATCCGGTTGGAATAAGGACCAACATTCATTCAAAAATTGCCTATTTCTTGGTTCACAAGTGTCGCAACTTTTTCGCGACTAGTGCGCTGTGTGTTGATAATGACAAGGAGATACATACGCACTACTTCCGAAATGATTCAGGAAACGTCGCGAGTCAGGCCACGTCGCGATTCAGTTGTGCGACATCCGGTTTGGTGGTGGCCCGACAATACTTTGAAGTCGTCTGGCTGGGATTCTCTGTGATTGGTGGAATCAACATACTTTAAATTTGCAAGTTTCCATGTTTAACGGTAGTTGCTTATTTCAGGTGCAAAACTGAACGTGAACGACAGCAAAGCTGGCCCAAACATGTCCTATTGGCGGGATCGGTAGCCGGCGTTACACAAGTCTTCCTAGGATGTCCTATTGAGGTTGTGAAAGTACGACTTCAAACCTTACGATGTAAGATATTTTTTAAGCTTTTCACAGGTTTAAGTTCATATTTTCTTCTCTCAATAGACATTGGCAGACCGTGGCGTTGCCTAATGGACATTCACCGTATCGAGGGCCTTTCGGGAATTTACCGTGGTATAACACCGATGATGTTTCGTGACGTACTCCCGTACGGCATCTACATGTTGGTCTACGAGTACATGCTGGGCATCGAAGAGCGGCTGCACCGAGTCAAGCGAGATCGACTTTCGAGTGGTTCTGGCGGATTGGTGGTCAGCAGTCCGTACGAGGCGTCGTTGATTGCGATGGCAGGTGCCATGGCCGGCATTATCTCGTGGATGTTCATCGTGCCGTTCGACGTGATCAAAACGGTGATGCAATCGGAAACGGATCCGACGGTGCACAAAAATATGCTGCACTGTTGTAGGACGCTTGTGGAGGTAAGGAGAGAATGGGTTGGATCTTAATTATTTATTTTATTATTTTAATTCTTGATAATCGTAGCGACATGGATGGAGGTCACTGTTTAGAGGAAGCTTTATGGTCATTGCTAGGGCTGCGCCAGTCAACTCGATTACCTTCCTGGGTTACGAATGGTGTCTGGGCCAGTGTCACAAGTTTTTCGGGAATGCAGATAAGACAAGTTATTGGTCATAAAAAGATCCGGTATGAATTTCGGTTATTTACTTTAATTTATTTATTTTAGCATGTTAAACAAGTAATATTAACTCTAATTGATTAAACTTACCACTATGAATATATTTCATGTCTGAATTGTTGAATAGAGAACTCTTCCTTTCCATTCGATTTAGGTATTCATAAACAAAAAAAATAATTATTTGTCTGATTTGTTTGAAAGAAGCAAGCTTCTTTCTTTCCGTCAGATTTTAAGCTTCTGAATCCGAATTTGGATTCAGATTTACTTTAGCAAAGTCACAATTGAACAATTATCGTTCCCAAGATTTGTGATAAAAAATAGTTGTTTATGCAGCGAGTTGCAAAATGAAGATGTTTATAGCGCAAATCATACATTTATCCAACGATGATTGCCGTTTTGTCTTCCGGATGAAACTGCGCCTATATGCCTTGTGGGTGTACGATCGCCGCTGGCCTCTGATAAAAGATAAGCGCGACAATTTCATTATTCTTCCAGTGCGATCACAAACGGGTTGAAAGACTCCGGTAGGTTTGACAGAAGAATCACTTTGGACCAGGTATTTGTTCACCGACTCTCCCATTATATAGCCACGCGATGAACCAACTCCGATGGTTTCTCTAGATGCTCCGACATGTCCGATATGCTTCCATCTTCTTCCGGCTGCATCGAAAAAAGTCGCCGTAGAGCATGGATCTTGTTCGACAGAGACTCGCTCATGATAACCCTTTCAGATTTTCTACATCTCTTTTGCCCGTGTAGCTTTCATGATGTGGATAAACTGACTATCTTCTATCGCCAAGCCAAAAACGCTTCTGCCTTTACATCTTTCCTACCAAACCGGAAAGCTTTTCTGCAAAAAATGTTCTTCGTAAATAATCAATGGGTGAATGTTTTGATTCTCAAGCGGATGCTGTAATTCGTCTACCCACTGCCGTCTGTCAAAGCAATGACTCGGAAATGTTTTTTTTGCTTTCATTCGCCATCAGCTTCCTTTCGCTGAAAGGCCCTTTCGCATAGTCTCGAAATTCGCTCGCAAGTCTCTCTTTCTTTCCTCAGCCGATCATCGGGTTCCGAGCAAGTGAGACAGAACCAAAACAACCTCACATGCTGTCAGTCTAGGCAAATGCTGTCTTTTTTCGCTCGTGTGGGTTCTTTGTGTTTCATTCGTTAGTTCGAGATGTGGCTGACAGCAAAACCGATTTCTATTTCTCATTGTACGAGAAGAACTCGAGCGGATCGGTCGCGAGTATACGTATATTGCTGCGCAGTGCGCTTTTATTAGATGAATAGTGCGGAATTTGTATAATTTTTCAAGTGCTGCTCAAAGTGCAATATGTTTTAAGTTTGGTTATTTTGTGCTTTGTGACGTGGAAATTGGTGTTACATTTGAGCGAGATTCGTGAAATTTTGGTGGAAATCTTGTGTTGTGTACCTATTTGGTGATTGTTATTGTTTTTCTTTTCGACGAAAAGGAAGAGTCAGCTATTTTTGTACGACTACTTGGATGATTTTGTGATTCTTGAATTGTTTCTCTGACTGTGCAAATTCCGATGGTTGCTGAGACGAATATCGCGATCGGTACTACGCCTACTATAACTTTGAGGGGTCGCTTAGGATTGAGTCATGCATGGTTGTTTATGGAGAATACAAGTGTAGATCAGAATACGAAGCAAATCAGAGCAATTGATAGTGGTCTAGAAAAATTTACCTTGAACGGTTTGGGTGGAAAATTTATGGAGTGAAAATAGTTTGCTGTCGTGCACCAGATGGTTGCAGTTTGATAGCTTCGACCTAAAATATAAGGAAAACGAAATTATAGTGAGCTTTGTAAGTGTGCTTGGAGCAAACAACCAGTGAAGAAGAATGACATGAGCCACTGAGCCTACTCCGCCTTCAAAGTCGAGAGTGGTAGTTGTTTTTGTAGCTGCTGTGTAAAATATTGTGGAGAAAAATCGCTAGCTTGGCTGCCTGTCTGCAAAGTTATGGTGCAAGAAAAAATAAAAGTGAAGAAGAGGCACGAGCAAAAATAAAATGCTAATTGCTGTTACTTGTGCAGCCGGGGGAGTCGCAACAGCGATACGCGTATGTGCGAAATCGACATCGACGGAGAAGAAACAGCTAATGAATAAGGTGCAATAGCGGTTATCTTGAAGAAGATCGGTAGTTGGTGCAACTTGGAGCGTTGCAAAATGGCATGGAAAAGTAGGCGCTGGCTGACACTTATTGGATGATTGCCGGCCTACCTAGTTTTAGCTGCTTTAGTTTCAACCAATATCGACTGTCACTGACCTAATCTATCCAGAGCTATATCATTCGTGGCCTCTCTATATAAGTTTTGGAAGCAGCCATCTGTTTCGGCGAACCCAGCAAGCGTGACGTTCTATTGGCGAATCACGAATAGTTGCAATCGCTTTGCTGCGTGTTTTCCTATTGAACCGAGCGCCGACCTGGTGAGGTGAGAGGCAGAGCAACATCACGGTCATCGGGATGGCGTCACTCAAGGTTGCGGTCCGCGTCCGACCCTTCAATCAGAGGTGAGCACAACAAAAACCGATTTGAGATTTCAGCAAAATGTTTTACTGAATATGAATCACAAACGCAAATTTTACTGAATAATCAGTAGTTCGGAATCGGAACAAACAAGCGAAAACCAAAAAAAAACCTTACAATAATTCTGGAGCTCGATTTGAATAGGTCGTATGTACTTTTGTCTATTAAAAATTCGATCAGTCGGATTCGCTTATTGTAGCGAAAACCGTTGAAATTGAACAAAGTTGATACATACAGCAGAATCCTCACAAAATAAGCTTTCCGTTCCATCATTAAAAGTTTCAAAAATATCGTCCATATTGCTACAATAACTAAAATAAACTGATCGAATTTTAGATCGACAAAAGCACATACGACCTATTCAAATCGAGCTCCAGAATTTATTTACAAAAATCGTGTATCTTCAGCAGGACACTTCTAGACGAACATTTGAAAATCGCCTATCTGCTTTTTGTAAATAAACATGTACATCAACATCCTTAACAGATAGCTTGGAAAATACTCTGATAAGGGTGTTGATGTGCGTGGCTGGATGCAGATGGGCCCTACAGAGACAAAAACATGTTTGATTACGCAAAGCACATAGGCCCTTTTCAAATGTTCGTCTATACTTATTAATCATCAACTAACGTCGGAGTATAGATTCAGCTTGGATTTAAAATGCATGATAATAAAAATAAAACAAAAAATAGACTACGTCGGTCAACTAGGATTTCTGAATTAGGTTAACCCTTTAAACGGTTGAGGAAATTATGTGTTTTCGGTTATACCAGGGAGGACGACACAAGTTTGCACAGCCCAAAGTCGGAGTATCCCAAAAAATTCGGCAAATCCATTGTCTTTGCGGATTTCTTCAGCTTTTCTTTTTATTTTTAGATATTTCGGCTTAGAAAAACTAGTGTCGCTCCCCCCGGACACTGCTGTCAAAACGTTAGTTTATTCGATCGAGTCGGATCTGAATCCTCTGAGATCACTCTGTAGTTTTTTTTGCAATCCAACCCAAGCTGGGTCTATCTGTCAAACTGTGTTTACATTCATTCGTCAAAACAAACATAAAAATCAACATTTTTATTTCTACGAGCAAATCAAATACGTAATAAAAAAACTAGGTATTATTGTTATGATTTGCTTAATTAAGTGCACAAATAAAAAAAAAGAAACAATAAAATTAAAATGCGCAACTGACAGTTCGATTGATTGGGGTCGTATTCATAGATCCGTTTTCGTTCGGTTATTGCGAATCAGGGTGTCAGGTCTGACTTTCGGTTCAAAACCGAAAACGACATTAGATAAGTGGTAGATTAGATTTAGTTGGCAATTTAGTTGCCATTGCTTATTTAGATCACTAGCTTTTTGTGGAAATACACTGAAGTTTTTTTTACGCGGTTTTTTACGCGGTACCGCGTAAAAAAACCGCGTTATTTCAAAAAACGTCGTAAAAAAACCGCGTTATTTCAAAACCCGTCGTAAAAAAAAAACCGAGTTATTTCAAAAACACGCGCAAAATAGTCAGGATGACATCCAACGTAACTTGATTTTTTTTGTCTTTTTTTACGACGTTTTTTGAAATAACACGGTTTTTTTTACGACGGTTTTTGAAATAACGCGGTTTTTTTACGACGTTTTTTTAAATAACGCGGTTTTTTTTACGCGTTTTTTTTTTACGCGGTCGTAAAAAAAACTTCAGTGTATTTCTGCCACTGTCCGTTCGATTTACTTTTCTTCTATTGACTGCGACAAACCCAAACAAAATATTTGATAGAATATTAGGATTGCTCAAGTAAACCTAAAGTTCTATTAATTTATTGAAATATTTAATAAATAATTAGTTTTACAATATATTTGAGCTAATTTTCTTCTCGCAGTCAAATGTAGCCATTTTTAGCCCACAAACAGCTCCCAAGCTTTATAATCCCAAGTATAAACATTAACCGGAAAAGAAATTGGGTTTTTAAATTTAGAAAAATTCAATGATTTTATATTTTTAAACGAAAGAGCACTAAACGAAAAGCCACTATGATTTTTTTCAGATTTTTAGAACTTTGTTTTGATACCTAAAATCAATTTCAACAAGATTTATTCAAATCACCTTTTGACAGCTGGGTAACTGCTTGACAGCTGCGCCCAGTACAAAACCCGACGAGGGGTGATTCGACAAATCGCTCCCATACAAATTTCAAATTGATTTTTAAATAGGTTCCCGGGCTCCAAAATTCATGAAAATTTGGATTTCGGCTCAGTTTGGCGTGCAGATTCAGAATATGGTATTATCTCAACATCGTTTAAAAAGCCAATTTGATTTAACACTTGACTGTGCTTGAATACATCAAAATGCATTGACAGCATGACTGACAGCATAAAAACACTTGATTGTTTTTTAATAGCGACAAAATTTTTACAAAATATTTAATATTCCCGATTTTGCCAGCCCGATTTTACTCATCAGCTTTTTCTGAACAAGGATTGTAACAGTGTTTTTCACTTAACATTGCCATTTTATAATATATGTTATTTTAGTTGATGTCTTTTGGCGTCATATGACGGAACCAGTGTTGGTAAAATCCAACCCACTGGCAGGCATTGTTGTCAACATCTCTTTTGTTAAAACGGTCCCAAAATGTGCTGATCAAACGAAATTGGGCCCCTAATGTCACTACTGTCACTCCATGCTATAGGTATAGGCGTGTCAATGGCGTGGTAAAATCACACTCAAAGCTCACTCATGAACCGCTCCTGCGTGAGCAAATTCAATGCGCGCGAGATTTTCAGGCAAAATCTCGCTTTCGCGAGTCAAGCGGCGAAATCTCGTTCGCTCGTATAACGAATCCCACAAATCCAAATCAATTTAAACGTCATTCTTTGTTGTTGTATGGAACGTTTGGTCTTGATATGTCATTTAATTCTAAAAACTTCGTTGTAAATAATAAGAATACCAAGAAACAACGGAATAAGTAAAATTACGAGTCAACACATGCATGTTTTTTTTCGGCGATGAGTTTGGCGAATCAAGAATCGCGCGTGAAAAAACTCAACCATGAGATTTGAGAATTTGAGTTTTTACCAATACTAGACGGAACGAACAAATCTTGCGTAACTTGCGAAACAGACCAAATACTTTTGCAAACAAACGTATTTCTGCTCCTTTGGCGCCTAACCCTATACAACTTTAACTTAAAAGGTTTTATCGTTTCAAATTGCTGAAAAACTCTTCTCGGATGCCTTACCTCCGGAACGGAACAAGCCAAACGTTGCCTGTGGATGTGATGTGTTGTTATTCGTCTAAATATGGAAAAGTGTAAATCTCGCGCTTAGTATCATACGGGCGTATCTACAATGATCGATTTCTCTTCATCGATTTTCTCTTTGGTTAATAACTTGGCCGGCAAATCATTTTCGGGTGTTTTTGTTGTTTTAGAAGCTAGTCCTAGTTGTCATTTACCGAAATACACCGAGAGATCATCCGAATACTGGTCGTATTTTCCGGAATAATCCGAAGAGAAAATCGATGAAGAGAAATCGATCATTGTAGATACGCCTGTATGATACTGAACGCGAGAAATGCTTTCCCAGAGATTTTCTCCAGGGATTTTTGCTAGGCTTTCTTCAGAAATTATTGCCGGGATTTTTCCCGAGATTCCTTCAAAATTTTCTCCAGGAAAGATTCCACCGATTTTCCATCGATTTTACTTAAGGATTTCCCAAGGGATTCTTTTAAAAATTCCTTCTAGACTTCCTTCAGGAGAGAGACGAACCAGCCAAGGACTGAAAGTCTCTTTAATAAAGACAAATCAATCAATCCTTCAGGAAGTTGTGCTGGGATTCTACCAGGGATTTATCTTGGAATTTCTCCTGGGATCCCTCTAGAGATGTCTTTAAAAAGATCAATATGATTCCCTCCAGCATTGACTCAAATAATTGATTCAGGAATTCCTCTGGGGATTTCACTAGGATAGAACATGGATGGATTTTTCGAAGTTTTTTTTTTGATTCCTCTAGGATTTCCTATTATTATTCCTTTAGGAATATCTATTGGTATTGCTTGTAGTATTCTTTTGTGATTTTCCGGAATCCTTCCAAAGATTCATTCTTGAAATTGTTGCAACTTTCAGATCTTTTTCCTGAATTCATCCGTAGATTTCTTCAGCCATTTTATTTGAAAACCTAACCGTGTTTTATTGATATCAATAGGGGTTCCTTTACCCATAGGGGGAGAATCTGCTCAACAGACACTCGCACGGAAAGGTTCGTGTAGTGTAGGGTTAAGGCCGTCTTTTACAACAAAAATAAAAGCCAGGACTACTCTCGCCTCGACTCACCAAACATATTCCTATGGTCGCCAAACCCTTTGTCTCTCCGGAACCACCAAGAAGGCACTGCTTCAGAGAGGAGCTATTGCACATCGCACCCTCAAGGTTAGCTGCATGGCCTGCAGCAACGAAAATCGATGACTAGCTTTGCATACTTGTAGTTCCGTGTCAAAAATTGAGCTCAATCCATCAAAGCAAATCATACTTACAGCATCCCAAAGTTGGCCGATAAATTATGCACCACAGCGTACCTGGGTACTGCTCCTTAATTTATGCAAACTCTCATGCCGATTATCGAGCATAGGCACTGGAACAGTCCCGGGATCAACCCTTTGATAAGCATATCATCATTCTGCTTCGCAGATGAAACGTACTACAAGTTGATGCTTTGCTTATTGTCCATGTTTGGTGCACTTGAAGGCTTTGAATAGATATCCCGAAACGGATACCATTATCGTCCTGAATTTCATTCCAGATCATTTAGAAAGCCTTTAACATACCGCAGCTTGTTACAAGAATGCCCAATATTGCTGAAATTGGACCACATAGTTCACCATTCCACACGGATGGTCATCAGACAGCCTATCAGCTCCTTGTAAGGTTTATACGTACGCTGTAACTCCTTTGCTTTCTCAACTTGAAGAAGGGTTTCCATAGCAAAAGAACTCGGTTCACAATCCAACATGTTAAAGTGAACCAGCAGGTCCAGCAGATATCCACGCTGACTAATACCTAATACCAAAGAATAAGAATCTCAAGAAAACCCACTCCGCTGATGCTCGAGGGGACACTACCGCAGCGCTATCTGCGGATGAAAGTTCAACCTTCATGCGGTAGTGTACGTTACTGATTGTATGTGGATACCAAAACATACGCACACCACCTTCTTTTATGACAAATCACGAACACTGTTACATAGAGCTTCCACCTTGAAACGCTTAGAGAGCGCCACTTGTCTTGTCGCTTGACGTTTACATTGAAAAAGACAAGAGAGGGCATTCTTTTTATTTTTATTCTTTGCTAATACTCTATCTTGAATATCTCTCTCGTTCATGATGTCACTTCACCAGAGTATGTCATTGCAAAATCTTTTGAGAGGGGTCAAACGTCGCCAACTCAAAGAAACAGATATACCTTCTTTTGTGCAATACATACACTAATCTGAAAGCTGATAATTTGGAATTTCTCTTGATTCCGAGTGATGACCTAGTGAAACCGACCGTTCGACGCTTTAGAGGTCTGTAGGTTTAGTAGCCTACTAGGCTTCTAGACAGTCTCCACGCTCGAAAACCTCAAGGTGATCCAAGAATATCGCTCAGTCACGACTCCACGGTGTCCGAACCTCTATTTAATGGATCCGACCAGTGAGTAGGTGTCGAAGCCGTAACGAACGAATCGTGACTAACCGTGACTAGTGTAGGTCTGCTTTACGACCTTTTCCTGACTTTATTCGTAACACTTACTTGTATGTGATTATCTGTAACTTTTTCGGAAGCTTCGTAGGCGTTTTGTTTTCCAATAAAAAGCATTAGACTGGCCCAAATACAAGAATGTCGAAAAATTTCACGGGGCACCCTCTAGAATCGTGCCTTTGGATGAGAAGATTAATCTGTGAAAGATTCAGCTCAATCGGTTAAAAACTAAGCTGGCGCAAATGAGTTGAAGGTTTATATGGGATGTTCAGTCGAAATGTATGGGAAATTGGATGACCTCCAGTCTCTTATTCAGCACGCCGGTTTGGCGAGTTCGATTTGGCTCAGAATTGAACGAATGATAGTTGAGACCCTAAGGAACACCTTTGTAGAAGACCATATCATGATAAAACTTAATTTAGTTGCGGTTTCAGCTAACGAAAGCAGGATGAGGACATCTTCCCCCGTTTACTTTCGGTTGTTATATACAGCACGTGTTCGTCGGTCGAAGCTTGTGCGCTACATCATAGGCAGCTATGTAATTCTCCATTCTTTCGATACCCATCCACGTGCGTGAGCAATGGAAATAATGAACGACAACATAGCCGCCTATGATGTACTGTGCAGGTTTCGAACGGCAAACACGTGCTGCATGTAACAACCGAGAGTAAACGGGGGAAGATGTCCTCATCCTGCTTTTGTTAGCTGAAACCGCAACTAAATTATGTTTTATCATGATATGGTCTTCTACAAAGATGTTCCTTATGGTCTCAATTACCATTCGTTCAATTCTAAGCCAAATCGAACTCGCCAAACCGGCGTGCTGAATGAGAGACTGGAGGTCATCCAATTTCCCATATATTTCGACTGAACATCCCATACAAACCTTCAACTCATTTGCGCCAGCTCATTTTTTAACCGATTGAGCTGAATCTCTCACAGATTGTTCTTCTCATCCAAAAGCACGACTCTAGAGGGTGCCCCGTGAAATTTGAAAACCTTTTTTTCGTCTCATACAAATGTGGGCCGGTCTACTAAAGCATCCATCTCCTCCTCAACAGCAACCTTCCATTTCGGCCAATCAGGCCTTTTCTTCATTTCCACAATACTATTTATTTGGTAGATTTCCCATGTATTTCCATAGCAACGTCAATCCAAGCTTTGTGTAAATCCAATGGCCTCCGAGTTCGACTAACTTCGTGGTTTAATTCTTCGGATCTTGTCGGAAGCCGAACCACCGGTTGCTCGACAGACCATTAACACCTTCAGTAACAGGAACCTTCCCCGCTGTGTCGAGCAAGCAAATCCCTGGAGCTTCTGGCATAGCTGACTTTATGTCCAAGTTCGGAATACCATACGATCTCTGAGAAATGTTTTCCACCTTTCAAAGTTCTGATTCAAGACCTTACACACTTCAGACTCTACAATGCATTATTCATCACAGATCTCTATTTTCATACTCAGGAGTACTTGAATTTTCAACATTATTGGCCTCCAACAGTTGGAATGTTTCCATAGCTATCGAGTACCCGCATACCTGGAAACGTTCGATATTTAATACCACGCAAAGCTCGGCACGTGTTTTTTTTTTTGCGCGATGACGTTATAATCTGCACAACATAGCGACGACGGCGGCGGGCGGCTCATGGAGAACATTACTCTGGGTCGGTCGGTTGCAGTAAGTCCGAACTGCACGCAGAACTCGATGCACACAGCGCAACGAGTAACTTTCACGCAGCGACCGAAAAGACAAAAGAATTTTCACGCAGATTTGTGTAACACTGGATCAACACAAAAAATGTGCTGATCCGGTGTTACACAAATCTGCGTGAAAATTCTTTTGTCTTTTCGGTCGCTGCGTGAAAGTTACTCGTGTGCTGTGTTGTTTCATTTAAGGGTGTGGACGCCGGCATCATGTTGCTACATACATACCTAGAGGTATATGTAGGCCTAGCAGCAGTCAGTAGCAGACATAGTTTTCATGTTTTACGTTACTTTTTTTGCTTTTGTGCTGCATCGTTTGGATTTTTTGTGACTGCCACCCGACGCGAACGATTCGACTTCGTTCAGTCAGCAGCTCAAAAGTGCTTCCATTTGATATACCTATAGGTATAGCTATAGCTGAATGAAACGGTTTGTCTGGAAATGCTTACCCGTTAGAGTGGCTAAGCGGGATCACTTGCAGTGATTTACTAACAGTTTTGCGTTTAGATAAAAACGAAGAAAAAAAAACCATTCTAATCGTTGATCAGTTTTCGACATTTTCATTTTACACAGCAGTTGCGCAGCATTTTGACTACAAAACTGATAGATTAGATTATTTGTGTCTATCATCGAATCACTTACTTGTCATAATATGGCACACACGATTATTTTTTTGCACAAGTTGTCTTTTTGCAAAAACTTGAATCTATTGACTCGATACTTCGTACATGGATAGTACTAGTCATGTCTCCTTGTGTCTTTATGCCTTTGTACCTTTATGCCGCCGTCTATTACCGATTGCAAGAGAGTTCGTGGGGCAATATCAGGCTGGATTTATGGGTGAACGCGCTACAACGGACCAGATGTTCGCCATCCGCCAGGTGTTGCAGAAATGCCGCGAATACAACGTGCCCACACATCACTTGTTCATCGATTTCAAATCAGCGTATGATACAGTCGATCGAGAACAGCTATGGGATTATGCACGAATACGGATTCCCGGATAAACTGATACGATTGATCAAGGCAACGATAGATCGAGTGATGTGCGTAGTCCGAGTATCAGGGACACTCTCGAGTCCCTTCGAATCTCGCAGAGGGTTACGGCAAGGTGATAGTCTTTCGTGCTTGCTGTTCAACATGCTTTAGAGGGTGTAATAAGGAGAGCGGGGATAAACACGAGTGGAACGATTTTCACAAAGTCCGTTCAGCTGCTTGGTTTCGCTTGCTCGTAAATTTGAGACGATGGCGGAAACGTACATCCGACTAAAGAGTGAAGCCAGGCGAATTGGATTAGTCATTAATGTGTCGAAGACAAAGTACATAATGGCAAAGGGCTCCAGAGAGAAATCAGCGCGCCCTCCACCCCGAATTTATATCGACGGTGATGAAATCGAGGCGGTTGAAGAATTCGTGTACTTGGGCTCACTGGTGACCGACGACAACGACACCAGCAGAGAAATTCAGAGGCGCATTGTGGCAGGAAATCGTGCTTACTTTGGACTCCGTAGAGCTCTACGATCGAATAAAGTTCGCCGTAACACGAAGTTAACTATCTACAAAACGCTGATTAGACCGTTCGTCCTCTATGTGCACGAAACATGGACCCTACGTGCAGAGTATCAACGCGCCCTTGGAGTTTTCGAACGGAAGGTGTTGCGTACCATTTACGGCGGAGTGCAGATGGAAGACGGGACGTGGAGAAGGCGAATGAATCACGAGCTGCATCAGCTGCTGAGAGAACCAACCATCGTCCATACCGCGAAAATCGGGAGGCTACGGTGGGCGGGTAATGTCATCAGGATGTCGGATAGCAACCCGACTAAAATGGTTCTCGAGAGTCATCCGACCGGTACAAGAAGACGTGAAGCGCAGCGAGCCAGGTGGGTCGACCAAGTGGAGGACGATCTGCGGACCCTACGCAGAGTGCGGAACTGGAGACAAACAGCCATGGACCGAGTGGAATGGAGACGGCTACTATGTACAGCAGAGGCCACCCCGGCCTTAGCCTGATCGGTAAGGTAAGGTAAGTAAGTATGTTTCCTTGTGTACAAATTTTCATGAGAATTGGTTCAAAATTGACTTTATGGCAGAAAGACTGGAAGACGACTCATGCAAAAACAAAGAATTGGATGTACTTTCTAGATAATGGTCCGTTTTTTCTATCATATTATACTTTTTAAAACAATTACTGAGATCTCAGTAATATCAGTTATCAAATCGAATGAAAATGGATTTTTGGGTAATGTTGAATTTCTTATGTCAGTGTAACTGTGTATATCTGAAAAAATGCCTTTAAACCAGCAAATTATATACAGATCCGAAATCTATCGAGTACAAAAATAAATTGAGAAGCCGTGTACGTACAGCATATCAGATTGAACGTTTTTATAAGAGTTTTCACAACATTCTACAAATGAAAATGAGCTGTCAAAAATCATTACATGTTTAAAAAAATGATTACGTAAACGAAGTTCTCTGTATTTGAGTTTGTTTTTTGAAATTAATATAGACAAATTGTGAGCACAGCAGTTAAACCCTTCGGGGCCGGAGAGGTCATACACTCCCGATCAAAAGTTAAGGGTCACCCCCTCAAAAACATGTAATATTTTAGGCCCATATCTCCGCCAGTTTGCGTCTGATTTCAAAACCCTAGGTCTCATTCAAAAGATAATAAGTCATAGAAACTTTGAACATGACTTAAATAAAGCTTTTTCAAAAATGTTTGTATAAACTTAACCCAAGTTTGCCAAATTTGAATATAAACTTGCGGTAGTGTCGCTGGAAATAATATCGACCAAATGTTAAGATGAGAGCGGTAATATAACCTACTTCCTATTGGCTTTCAACTGCTTTTTACCGAACTAAGCTCAAAAATATAGAAAACAAGTTTTTAAGTAAATTAACTCTTGATGTCATCGACCAGAAGTTTGGAGTCACCCCTCAAAATGCATGTATCAGCCAAAGGTTTGGGGTCACTATCGTAAAACATGAAAAAGTGATTTGTGGATATCTTTGTCATCTTTCATTCAATTTAAATTCTTCTTGGCTTATTTTAAACATAATGGTTCTTATTGCATAGCCATTGAACCACGCATATTTGTAAAAATGTACATTCAAAAACATAACGTAAAATTGGTCCATTTTTTGAAAATTTAATGTGGTAAAATGGGTTAACTTTACATAACATTTTTATATATAGAAATCGTAGAATACATTAGATTAAAGACATTAAATGTTTATTAGGGAATTTAAATGACCTAAAATAACCATCTTGAATTTTGAAGCGATGTTTAAATTTTGGCTAATTTGGTGTTTCATCAGAAAAATAATATTATCGCTATCATATTTTTCCGTGTTTAAAATTTTAATTCAAGTATAAAATTTTTCAAAGCTTATTATATAAGTCATGTACGCTCAGAATTTCATTGCGTTCAGTTCTTTGAATCCGGAGATACAGCAGTCCAAAGTTGGCTATCGAATAATTATGCCTTTTTAAGAATATGTATTTCTTTCTTCACGTAGAATAGCCCGATTTTTCTCAAATTTGGACCATTGATAGTCAACTAGTTGACCAACTTTCAGTAGAAATTTGAGAATATTTGATGACACTTTTCGAAAAGTTACAGCCAGTTGACCATTTCCTGAGAAATGAAAATTTGTCCTGTTCCGATCATTTTGTCTAAATCCTGTGAATTTAAATGAAAAAAAAATGCTGTTTAAAATCACCCACACGATAAAAGTGAATCCTGTCTTCGACAAAGTTAGTTGTTACAAACCTATTCTTCTATTGGTGAAACTAGTCAATTGGGTTTAAGATATCTTTTGACGTCCTAAAACATCTTCAGCATCAATAAGTTTAAAAAAATAAATCAATTGTAATATTTTTTTGGTGTTTTATTTACAGCAACTTCAACACAATGGTTGTACAGACTGATAGCTTATAAAACTAATGAGAACATCAATTAAAATAACTCTAATATATTCATAAGATGTTTTTTTCCTGTTCGGGTTTGTCACTGCGACCAGTTTTTAGACCTATTGTGACATTACTCGTATCCTTAGTGTAGTGCATGTTGCATTACTCAATTGGGTTTTTAAATTCTGAAAAATGTGTTGATTTTTTTTATTTTAAAAGAAAGAGACCCTTTTCTGAGCAATTCCAAAACAGATTTTTTGAAACCTCCTTTTGACAGCTGAGCAACTGCCTGACAGCTGCGCCCAGTACAAAATGCGACGAGGGGTGATTCGACAAATCGCTCCCATACAAACTTCAAATTTATTTTTAAATAGGTTCCCGGGCACATATCTGGAGAACAATCTTTTGGCGTTAAACCTACAAAAAACCAAAATGATGCTTTTTGGAGTCAACGATGCGATGCCCAGTGCCGACCTGTTTTGAGAATTAGAGGAGTCATCATTGAAGAAGTTAACCGTTTCAAATACTTAGGCGTGCTCACCTTTTGAAATAGGACCTCCACATCCGAGAAATAGTTGCCAAGTGTGCATAACTGTGTGGGATACTACGGGAACTTTCATCATTTGTGCCTCGTCACGTCCTTTTGAAGATGTACTACGCGTTCATCCATTGCCGATATCAGTACTATATATTTGTTTGGGGTTCTTCGTACAACACATATTTGAAGGAGATACAAGAACAGCAGAATCGGTGCGTGAAATCCATTTATAGATTACCATTTCTTCAGCCTACAAACACTCTGTACAGCGCAATGGATCACAACATTCTTCCAGTTGTCGGGTTATATACCATGAAGGTTAGAGTAACAATGTTCAAGATTATCAACAACGAGAATCTTCACCACAATTGGAGTTTTAATGCAGCTAGCCATGAACATCAAACCAGACAAGCTCATCTGCTACAGCGTGTGAGTTTAGAACAGAAATAGGAAGAAGAAGGTTTGTGAATATGGGTCCAACAGTTTTTAATCAAATACCGGATAGCATTAAGAATTCTGCTTCGTTTAGTTTGTTTAAAAAGGTATGGCGAATCACAAACAATATCAATAACTTTATTATACATTAGTAGATAGGTAACAATAGCTAGTAAAAACCAACTGCTAAAACGTAAAACGACCCTTTAAAAGTACATAAGTTCTTTAGGAATCGTGTAAACTTGACTACTTCAGTATTTTGTGAAATAAATGAAATGAAAATGAAATGAAATGAAGATACCAGTAGCAAGGACCAAATAAGACGTTTACCTAGCATCATAACATTGACAATCTAACACAGTTCGGATCAACATTATCAACGTACAAACATACAACAGTTTGAGCCAAGTCAGCTGGTTAAACAAAATCCTTGTAATATCGAAGGATTTCCGAGTGAAAGAACTTCGTTTGCCAAATGGCGATTTCACTTCCTCTTATGAGAAAGTTCTGAAATGTTTATTCAGCACACGCTTCCCCGGATGAGTGGATATTGCATCTTCGGATGAACCAGATGTCTTTTCTTGCAGTTATGATTCTTTAGCTTCGGCTCGAAGTATCATAACTATAGAATCGACTGAGTGGCTTTGCTTTGCTCCTCTCTATTCTCCTGGAGCAGATGGGATATATCCTATTTAGAAAGGATTTGTTTATTTCAAACATGTTTCGAAAAACCTACTTGTTTGCAGTTTTGCTACAGGTGGGTTCGAGCGTTGTATGAAGAAGCAAAGAGTTTCAGACCAATCAGTTGGACCTCTTTTCTTTTGAAATGCTTAGAACGCATTGTCGATTATCACATCCGTGATGTTCATCGGCCCAACATGCCTCTTCATGTGAACCAACATGCTTACCAATCTGGAAAGTCCACCGTGACTCTTTTATACATGGTTGTTTACAATATTGAGAAAGCATTCACTCAAAAGCAATTTTGTCTGGGTGTTTTCCTCGATATCAAGAGTGCTTTTGATAACGTGCCTTTCGATGCCATCTTAGAAGCCTCACGAAGTCATGGTATATCTCCAATGATTTCCAATTGGATTTATCAAATGCTCATATGCGGCAGCTCTTCTCGACATTGCGTCAAGCAGCGATTAGGAAATTGAGTGTTTGTCGATGTCCCCAAGGGGGAGTCTTATCACCGCTTTTGTGGAATCTCGTAGCAGATACGCTATTGAGGCAACTCAATAATAGCGGTTTTCCTACTTATGGTTTTGCCGACGACTATCTAACATTGTTAGTCGGTATGTACATCAGCACCCTTTTTGACTTGATGCAAAGCGCCCTCAGGTAGTCGAGGGTTGCCGCCGCCAATATGGCCTTTCGTTAAATCCAAGTAAAACATCTATTGTTCTTTTTACGGAAAGGCGAAACCGTGATGGCGTTCGACTTTTGCGTCTCTTTGATTCTTAAATCGATGTGACTGAACAGGTAAAGTACGTTGGAGTTATTCTTGATTCCAAGCTTTCCTGGACACCTCACATTGAGTTCAGAATCAAGAAAGCTTGTATGGCCTCCGGGCAATGCCGGCGAACCTTTGGTAAAACTTGGAGTCTAAAACCCTAGTATATCAAATGGATCACACAACTGTTGTTCGGCCAATATTGGCCTATGGATGTCTTGTGTGGTGGCAAAAGCCTCTGTAGCGTTTTTTTTCAACTCCCACGGCAGCGCTCGAAGTTCTCTTTGATGTTGACCCACTACGCAACACATTCATCTTAAACAAGATGCACTTTCGGGCACTTACCGTCTACGGGTACTCGGTCTATTAGAGGAAACTCTTGTGAATCGCAGAACTGGTTATCTGGAGAGAAGTATTTCAGACGGCATCGTATGTTACACTGATGGCTCCCTTCTCGAAGGTCGAGCTGGTGCTGGAGTCTACTCTAGTGAGCTAAGGCTACATCAGTCTTACTCTCTTGGTAGACACTGAACCGTTTTTAAGGCCCGAAATCTTTGCTCTTACGTGCGGAGTGCGATCAGCACTTCAGCAACACGCAATGGGCTATGCAATTTACTTCTGTTCAGATAGCCAGGCTGCTATTAAAGCTCTTGCTTCGGCCAACTCTTGGTCGAAGTTAGTAACCGCTTGTTGAACTCAAATCGAGGAGCTGAATTCGGGAAACGCTGTTCACCTTGAATGGGTACCTGGGAATTTTTCCATCGCTGGAAATAAATTGGCTGAAGAGTTAGCTCGCACTACAGCATCACATAACTTCGTTGCCACATCGAAGGGTTGGGTAAAGCTTGTACTGAGCCATCTCTAGGGGTGGCGAAGTATCTAACTAATCTGTCTAAGCAGAATTGCAGTATGCTAGTCAAAGCATTGACTGGCCACTGTCAATGACGATGTCACAAATGTCTCAAATGGAGAATAAGATGTCTCTGGAGCCGGTCTTCTGCACCACAGATAAACAGATGTAACGCACGATGTATTACCATTGTTGTACTCACATTTAGCCAGGCCCCTGGCATGAATGAAATTTATCGTAGCCAACATCTAACTGCCTTATACTCATATTCGTGCAAATTGTAACAAGCGTGTAATCAACAAACGCAGCTTTTGTTTGATGTTGTGAGCCGCACACGAAATCATATTCACAATGCGTGTTTGTTGGGTTGCTTTATTCAACTAATCGCATGCTCCTCTTACCGTACATTAATATTAAAGCGAGTTTGAAGAGTTTTGTGATCATAAGCGGTGGGAAAAATCTGAGTATCGCGGACTGACTCAATATGCTCTCTCTGCGGGAGCCAAACATTGGGAGCCAAACATTGAAGATAAGGTACACCGGGGCAAGTTGAAACGGGTGGGGCAAGATGAAACACGAAGTTTTGAAATAGATTTCAATAAAATTTAGAAATTTGTTCTTCGCTAAAAGATTTTTTGAATCAAAAACTATGTGTTATGGCGATCAAACTGTTTATCATCATTAGAAAACATCATGTTAACTAGCTGTTTCATCTTGCCCCACCCGTTTCAACTTGCCCCGGTGTACCTTAGAGGTTATGTTAAACCTTGTTGTACCTGTGTGCTTGATTGAAGAGTATTGTTATCTAGGTGCTGCGGATATAATCAAAACTGTAGTCACGATATCTCCATTTGCCGCTGTCAATCCGTTGGAAAGCGAGGAGAAGGATAAACATTGTTTTGAACCCTTTTCAGCTAATTTTGTAATAACTATCCATCAAAATTTCCATCGCGAATGGAAAATAATAAACTTTGCACACGAAAACAAAACTGGAATAATGGTGGATTGATCATGTTTACCATTTCCGAACAGCGTCGCGACGGCATGTTTGACAACTGCGCTGAGAGAGGTGTTTGCAAGAAAATTGAACGCTCGTGCGTGTTTACAAGCTGTGTGCCGGGAGTGTGTTGGTGTGTGTTAGCTAGCTTGAAAAATAAAACCGTTTCTATTCGCAGCACCTAGGGAAAAATGATTCCAAAAACTGATCAACAAACCAAAATAAACGTTAAACAAAAAATTGTTGATGTTTTCGCATTTGACAGTGGGCGCTATTTATTAGCGCCCAGGACATCCTGTCTACCATGATTCCAATGCATTGATATAGGCCGTGTCAGGGGCCTGCATTTAGCGGTCATCCTACAGAAATCTCATGAAATCGACGACGTTAATCGAACAAAAAATACTTCAAATCACATTAATAGGTATCTCCAGTCGAGCGAATTCAATAAAGTGGGAAACCCACACAAACCGCAAATGTATGCTCAACACCTGACCGCAAGCATTATATTGCATCGAAAAATGGCAACAGCTGTCAAAATCAGTCGCAATTTGAGATGGCTCTGTCCGTCCGTACCCGTAACTTGATGGTGGCGGCGCGGCAATGACCGGCCAGCGGTCGCGTCGTAAATGCACTCAACCAGTATAGTGTGACGAACACGAAAATCCGGCGACATGCCCGAGGCCATGGTTTGCCAAATCGATTTCAAATCCTGTGGATGGACCTAAGCACGCCGCCGTAATAATAGATTTGTGTTTTTTTTGTACATGACCTAGAAAAGATTGTTGGAATCGATTTTTGTTGGTGTTTCTCACTATACATTAAATATACCTATTTATCGATTAATTGGCCTAACTGAAGTCAAGGAGGAGATTTAAGACTTTGCTGCTGGACCATGGGTAATTGGTCGAACAATTGGTAAATGCCTAAGTGGAACAAAGTCTAAGTTGAAAAGTAAATCCAGGAAATACGCTTCAATCACGTGTCAAATGACTCAACACGTTTGCTCGACCATATGAGGATAATACAATTTTAGCATTTGTTTCTTCTAAACCTGTACGCAATAAATTTGTTAAAAAACATAATTTTTTACATGACCAAAAACATTATGCATCGATGTTTATTGGGCAGTTTGTTCTCTTTGTCATGAGGGGGTTTTGTCGGCCAAATTGCCTGATACATAGCCGTATATTTCAGCTTGTTTGGGAAAGATTTGAGCCCAATTTTGAGTTTATTAGGGTTCAAAAAACCCCTCATGACGACAATACGTAAGTTTTCCTATTTGATTTAAAATCTGTTGCAAATATCTGCATAGGACAATACTGAGAACATATTAGTGTATTTTTTGTTCTTTTGACCTGTACTGGTGCTGCTAAGACGTGAATAGCATTATGGTAAATCCAATTAGGTATGCATCACAAGGTATTTTGGAGTACTTGTCAATTTTACAATAACTGTTCTGAACATTGAACGACGCTAGTAGTAAGTAGTAGCTTAAGCAAAACTTGTTCTTCTGGAAACCGATAGAACAGTAGCTGGCTTCCAACGCAATTTCCCATTCTTTAATGAACCACCTTTTCCTGCACTAGCTGAAACAGAAAACCTTCACGAACCAAATGATAAAGCCAAAATGCGCTAGAGCTAGACAGACAACGACTGAAAGTTTTTTTTTGCCGCAACCATCATCTCCGGTTCCGCTCCGACAGTTCATTATCGTCTGCGAGGAAATCCAACGGAAATAGTGTAGGCTGGCTACGTGGTTAGTTTTCGCAACGCGGAAGCGCAGCTCGGTAGACGTTTCTCTATTAGAATTATAAATAGTACGAGGTTTTTTGTGGTGGATACATTCTTATTGTGGTGTGACATATGGAAAGAACCTACTTATGGAAAACTTTTCATATTATCACAAAATTATGTTTTGTTCTGTAACCCTCTAGATATTCAGTTATAGGAGTAATGTAAACCTCACTTCTATGCACAATTCAAATGATATTTTTTTCATTTGATACTCTTGAATTTTCATTTCACTGCTATCCATGCAGTCCATGCCTACAGGCTATCTCTCAGAGAATGGAAATGGAAAATAGTTCCCGCCCGTTTCCTGCTAGGAACGAGCACTGAAATAATTTAAGAGCTGTCATAGAATTATAAAACAATTGCATATTCAGTGGAAGTAAGTGTAGTTTTTTTTTTCAGATCAAGATGAGCATACTATCTCAATGTGATTCATATTCTATCATGACCTTCCATGAACTCGATTAGCAAACTGAGGTATCAACGAACGTTTTTCAGGAAAATAAATCGATTTCGGGCTAGTTGTTGAGCTATTAAGATTTAGAGTCACAGAGAACAGACATCCAAGTCCAGTTCCAAAACCGTGTAAGGAATTTAACGTTCATTTGAAATGGCAACATCGTGGTGGCGCTGCTTTCGCAAAGTTCCCACGCTGTTTTCGGTGGTGAATATAAAACTTATCTAGATATGCATACTCACCACTGACTGTAGCAATTTGCCGCATAGGTGAAAAAAAAGCATGATTATATCAACGGGTGATAGTTATATCACAAACAGACGTAATACTGGCAACATTTACGTCGACCATGCTTTTAACGGCCATTTTAAATTGTCTATATTGTGACATTCACAATCAGAGGCGCGTGCATCGTTTTTCTTCGCATTTGACGTCTCACACTAGCGCCTTCTGCTGGAGATGTTGCACAACACAGTGTGTTTTGAAACATGTTTACCAGTGTTAACAGGGCGATGGCTTTTTAGGAAAATTGATCTGTTTGTCTGTGGTTATATCAAGGTTTGTTATCTAGAATAGGATACGACAACTAGTCAGCCCAAAAGAGACAAATTTGGGGACCAATAATCTTAGCAACGCGGAAAAACAAGACAGCAAGCTGTGAAATTAGACAGAGAAGTTGCAGGTGTCACATCCTAGTTTGTTATATGTATTTAGATATACATATTTGATGGAATCAGTCTGAGAACAAGTTGGTGTTATATCATAATCACTGAAATTTCAATCATTTCGCAACAATTAAGGCAATGTCGCAACCTGCATTTTTGTTGTGGCAATCAACTCATTGCGACATTAGTTCATCCCAAACTTGAACAGAATGACATAAAGATCGTTCCTGCCTTGCATTGCAATTTTCGAGGTGTAATTTCGATTAGGTAAACTCTGGAATGATCTACCATCAAAAAGTTTCAATTTTGGGTTAGTAATTACTCGATAATTCACTAGTTGAAAAATACGCAACAAATTCAGTTTTCGTTTTGTCTCCAACAAAAAAAAACGAGATCATGTCATTATCTGTCAAAGTAATCGCCGCGCCTTCTTTGTTGGTTGTTTTGTGATTCTTTTGTCCGACAATTCGCTTCTCTGATCATAATTACAACAAAGTCAGTCACAATAATATAAAATGTAAGTTGATAATCTTAGTAAACTAAGTTATAGTTTTGAACACGCAATGTATAAAAATAATACTTTTAGGTGGTGTTTAGTGCGTAACTTTACCGTGACAAGGTCATGGGTTCAATCCCTGGCCCGTCCCTTTCCTCTTACTTTGTATCTTTCTATCTACTTTCTCTCTCTTCTCTACATATACAACCCTTCCTTCCAACTTCCACAGCACAGTTATATAACGCCTAAAAGTTACGCAACCAAAGCGAACTGTGCCGCTTGACCTTCATAGTATTCACCACACAATCTATTACCTTACGAACACCATAAATAATCCCTATCCATGAATCGCATCACCGACCCAACCTTGACACCCAGATCTCCCATCCTTTCCGTCTAACAAATACCCCTGTCCGCGAAGGTTGTGGGGACGCAGAGTGCTCTCGGTCTCTAGTAGCACTCTAATACTCTAACATTCCTTTCCCTTCCCAGCTGACTATAAAGACTTGGCCGGCGCCGATTTTGTTCAAAAATGTATGAGCTGCTTAAAATGCACTTTGAAAATAAGTGGAATGCCCCAGCCCCTTATTCAGTTGGATCTCAATGCAAGTGGTACCAGTTCTGATCAATCACGGAGAAGCAACCATTGACATGTATAGTCAGAATTGATCGTTGATCATTTGATCGACACGACGCTATTTAATTTACATATGAAAGATCGTGTCTTTAGCAAATTTAGAGCTTTTTGACAAATATGTTAGATGTTGTGGGTGTGAACAAAACTCAGTGACATGCCCCTTGCGTGTCCTTCCCCTAGCAAGCATTAGTTGTAGACAGCACCAAGATACGGGTGTAAGTGTGATGGTACCTCATTGAGGTGGGGAGCTTCCGTGAGGTTGCGTAGTATGTCAAGTGATTCTTCTGTAGTTTGCTAAGATGAAGTAGGATTGTGTGCACGTCTTTGAGATTGTCCATTCATTATGTATGGCCATGGAGTACTTTCAGGGAATACTGCTGGAGATATCAAAAATATTTCTTCTCTAGTTATTCCAGGGAATTCACTAAAAGTTCTTTTAGAGATCTCTCCAAGAGTTTTCTCGACGATTCCTACTTGTTTTCTCACTTGTATTCTCCTCAAGGCTAACATTCAGATATTTTTCCAAGAGCCCTAAAAGATATTTCCCCTGGAATTCCTCCAGAGATTATCGTTGGAGATTTCGCAATTTCTCTAAGGGTTTCTTTAGGAACGCCTTCGATGATTCCTACAGGAAATACTTTACAGATTCCTACAGCACTTCTTTCAAGGACTTTTTAGGAATTCCTCTAACGAAAAATCCGAAGATTCCTGCAGGAATTTCTGCAAAAAAATCTTTCAAAAAAAATTCCATCAAATCTTTAAGGAATTCTTGACAAATTCCTCCAACGCTTCCATCAGAAATTCCTTCGAGGATTCGCAATTTTTGTACCTGATTTCTTTAGGTATTCTTCTCAGGGAACTTCAGAAACTGCTTCTAAATTTTTTTAATGCATTGTTCCGAGAATTCCTTCAATGTTTTCTTAGAAATGCCACCAGTGGTAACTTCGGCTTTGGTAACTTCTTCGACTATTATATTAGGAATTTCAAGAAATTCCTGAGTAATTTTTCAAAGGATTTCTTCAGGAATTTCTACAAGGATCCCTCATGAACTCCTCCAAGTATTCCATTAGAAATTCATCCAAAAATTGCTTCAACAATCTCTATGCATTCTTCAGGAATTCGTCCAAGGATTTCTTTGAGAATATCCTAATGGATTCTTTAGAAAATTTCTTCAAAAATTTCTTAGTAAATATCTCCAAGTATTTCTAAAAATAGTTGGTCAGTAGGATTGAAGCTGTTATTCATTGAAGTTTTCCTTTACAAACTCTTCGAAGGCTTCCCACAAGATGTCCTTCGATGGTTTTATATGACTACTACTTACTTTAAGTCCTGGGCACCCAACGGTGGTGCAGAGGGCCGAATTGAAAGATTTCCATCCTGGGCGATTGCCAGCCATCGCCTTGACCTGTGGCCAGGTCAAATTTCTGTCGGCTTGCTTGATTTCGTTGTTGTGGCTACGCCGCCATGAGCCTCTGGGTCTGCCTCTGCTGCGATATCCTGCTGGGTTCCAGTCTAACGCTTGTCTGCAGATTTCGTTTCCGTCCCTGCGTAGAGTGTGGCCGACCCACCTCCACTTTCGCTCTCGAAATTCTGTCGCTATCGGCTTTAAATGGCATCGACGATGGAGCTCCACGTTGGAGATCCAATTGTGAGGCCACCATGCACTTGGCTACCAAGATATTGGAAGCTTTCAACATGCTCCACTGATTGCCCAGCTACCGTAAAGCTGGAAGGGTTGACCGTGTTTACATCCAACGATTTGATCTTGTTGACGTTGATGGTAAGACCTGCCGCTGAGGAGCGATTATTTTTTTTTTTAAATCAGAAAATATTTATTTATTCTTTTTTCAGGAAGGGGAAAAGCCAAGATGGAAGCATTTTTCAACCTTCATGTTTCAATCCCAGGCGTAAAAAACCCTTTTATCATAAGTGGTTTACAAATTCCTTATAGTAATTGCAAATCTTGATTTTTTCCCTTAACCTAGTACACAAATAGTTCATAATAATGGATCTCGTGCAGTCCAGAGACTGAAAGTGAGACCCTTCTTCTTTGATCGTTTAGTGCCTATGAGAGCTAATTATAACCTTTAGACCAAATTTGTTAAACAATATAATCCATTACAAATTGTTTGAGTTCATTTTTGAAATTGTAGAGTGAAGATATTTGTTTCAAATTCAATGGCAAACTGTTGAAATTGCTTATTGCTTGGTAAATGCATCCAAATCTAAGATAGTTAGTCCTGGGTGTAACTAAACTGAAATTATCTACGTTTCTTGTATTATAACGATGAAGCTTGCTATAGCTTCGCAAATCAAGGTTATGTTTGATCAGGTTGTGCTTCAGTTTAAACATAAACAGAGTAGATTCAAAGAAGTTGATTTGGCTAAAACTCAAAACATGATTATTCTTATATAAGTCTAGTGTTCTTACATTTGGATCTAGGTACTGTTCCCAAAAAATGACTCGCATAAATTTATTCAACGTGACAGTAATTTTGTTCATGACGTAGTGAGGTGCATTTTGCCAAATTATGTTTAAGTAACATATTTGCGAATGCACGTGAGCATAGAAAAGGTTCTTCTTCTCTTTTTCAGGAAGCATGTGACTACTTCGTCTTAAAATTCCCAGAAATTTTACGATTTTTCGGTGAACTTGATCTACATGGATGTTCCATTTAAGGTTCTGTTGAAGCATTAGACCTAGGTAGTTTACATTCTCAACTCTTTCAACTCGTTCTTGTCCAAGGAACAGGTTATGGGTAACATCGTTAAAGCGATCAGTACTTGAGAAAATCACAAACTTAGTTTTGGCTACATTAATAGTTAATCCATTATTATAGAACCATCTTTGGATTAAGTTCATATCATGCTGCATGTCTTCAAACAGTTTATCAATGTTATTTCCTTTATAAACAATAGACGCATCATCTGCAAACAATTGTAGTTTTCCTTTCAAGGGTAATTCAAAAATATCATTTATAAAAACAATAAAGAGTAGTGGGCCTAATATTGATCCCTGCGGGACGCCAAATTGCACTGTTTCTAATGAACTTATACTTTTGTCAACGATGACACATTGCTGCCTGTTTTTGAGATAGGATTCTATTAACCTAATGGCATCGCCTCTAATTCCATAGCTTTGCATTTTTTTAAGTAGTAAATTATGTGGCACGCAATCAAATGCTTTAGATACATCGATACATATAGCAGAACATAACCTACGACGATCAATATTTTGTTGAATTTTATTGACTAAATTAACTGTAGCACTAAGAGTACTTGAATTTGGCTGAAAGCCATACTGATTTACATGAATGGTTTTATTTCTTGCAAAGAAACTACTTAGCCTGTGGTGAATTACCTTTTCGAATGGTTTGGACAACGCGGGAAGTATGGAAATAGGTCTATAGTTTCCTAAATTATTTTTAAGGCCATTTTTGTAAATTGGCACAACTTTAGCGGTTTTTAGACAGTTGGGAAAGTTACTTTCTTCTAGAGATGCATTCACAAGATCAGTTAAAATCGGGACTATTGTCACTGCATTCTGCTTTATGAGTCTTATAGGGATTCCTTCTACACCTACAGCGCTTGAATGGTTGAGTTCTCGTATATAATTACTCATTTCGTTGGGAGTAACCGGTAACCACACAATGGAACTTTGAACAGTACTGCCTAGTGTATAACTTTTCTCTTCATTGTTGAACATCGATTCCAAATTTCTCGCTAATTTATGTGGTAAACGTACAAAAAACTTATTGAACGCATTGCTTATTTCAAGAGTATCTTTCAAAATCATGTTATCATACAAAATCTCATTAATGCTTTTGTTCTGAACTTTAGTGTTGTTATTGAAAACTATCTGATTAAGTATCTTCCAGACCATTCTAATGTTACAGCGATTTTGAGCAATCAAGTTTTGGTAATACATTTTTTGCTTTTGCTTAATTAGTCTAGTAACCCAATTTTTTTGATTTCTGTAGTTTCGCCTAATGAGATCGTTCTCTGGCCATTGAACAGTTCTTTTATATAATTGTTCTCTTGTTCTTATTTCTCTTAAAACAGTTTCATCTATCCACGGGCTTTTATTACGTCTCCGACTATCGATGACTACTTCATATGAAAATCTGCTCATTGAACTTACAATGACTTCGGTTAAGCTACTGAAGCAATTTATTCTGTCTAGAGATTGTTCTATGTTATTGAAGATACGATCATAATTGTATCGAACATGTCGGGTCAGCGTACGATCAACGACATGACGAGGGCTGGGACCAAAACTGATAAGCATAGCTCTATGATCTGTGAAGCTTACATCGTCAAGGTTAACCGAGAAGTTTTGGCCGTATAAGTCTGTGATAGCATGATCTATTATTGATCCTGATGACCCTTGCCCATGAGTAACGTATTCTCTATCAATTCGGTTTAAACACGCGAAGCCGTTTGAGTCTAGCATTGATAAGTAGCGTTGAGAAATGGGTTGTAGCAAATTAATATTGAAATCGCCAACGCAAAGCATTTTTTCATTACATTCTAGCAGAGCGTCAAGGTATTCTAAACTTTTTATAAGCGGAGCATGTGGAGGTCTGTAGATGACTGCTACTTTCATTTTTGTTTCTCTTAGAGATAAGATGATAACACTGCCTTCCAAAAACTCTTCATTTTTGATGACGTCATACCCGATAGTATTGTGCACGAATATGCAAGCCCCGCCGTCCGACCTGTTCGACCTAGGACAGCAAACAGCATCATAGTCAGGCAGATTACACATATGTAACTCATCAGCACTCAATCTCATTTCCGAAATACACACGACATGAATTGTTGATTGGAAATTGGACATATATACTATCAAATCATCTATTTTGTTTCGAATTGAGTTAATGTTCACATAAAGTATATTGATTTTTGTATTTGATTTGTATTTATTGGCAAGATCATCGAGCTTGCTCTGCATATCAGAGCGCCGTTGAGCTAGGAGAGCAACGTCATCAGCCAGTTCGAAGTCATTTAGGTGCTCCATGGTAATGGGTTGCCACAGCAATCCACGATTTGGCTCACGGTCAATCGCACCAACCAGGATTTCGTCGATTACGATGAGGAACAGTAGCGGTGATAGTATACATCCTTGCCTCACTCCAGCAACGACCCGGATGGGATCGGACAAAACACCGTTGTGCAGTACTCTGCATGAAAATGCTCTGTACTGTGCTTCAATGAGGCCGATGATTTTCTCAGGGACACCCTTGCTCCTGAGGGCTTCCCACATGTTTCCGTGATTGAGACGGTCGAAAGCTTTTTCGTAATCAATGAACACCAGGTAGAGAGACTCTTGGAATTCATTGATTTGCTCCAGGATGATACGGAGCGTGACAATATGGTCCACACAGGATCGTCCGGCATGGAATCCTGCATGCTGCTGTCGGAGAGTTGCGTCAATCTTCTCCTGTATCCGGTTAAGGATCACTTTCTAGAGGACTTTGAGAACGATACACAGTAACATGATGTCCCGCCAATTATTGCATACAGTCAGGTCACCCTTTTTGGGTACCTTTACTAAGACGCCTTGCATCCAGTCGGCCGGAAATGTCTCGGTTTCCCATATGTTGCAGAATAATTGATGCAGTAGTTGTGCGGATACTACGGGGTCAGCTTTGAGCATCTCAGCTGGTATGCGATCGACCCCTGGGGCCCTGTTCGATTTCATGCTAAGGATGGCTGTTTCTATCTCCTGCACTGATGGAGCTTCGGTGTTGACACGGGTAATGCGTCCAACCCTTGGCGGATCATGCTGAGGTGTTGATGGCGTGGCCGACACTTGAAAAAGGTTTCCAAAGTGCTCGAACCAGCGTTTCAACTGGTCAGCCGGGTCGGTCAGTAACTGTCCAGACGTGTCTTTCACGGGCATCGTAGCATTCATCTTGGTCCCACTAAGGCGACTTGATACATCATAGAGGAGACGGATGTCGCCTTTATTTGCGGCTTTCTTGCCTTCGTCGGCTAGGGAGTCCGCCCACGCTCTTTTATCCCGCCCACATGAGCGTTTCACATCCTTCTCGAGAACCGAATGGCACTGACGAGCTACGGCTTTGGTTTCTCGTGTTTTAGCTCGCTCTTTCGCGGCTTTGGCGTTCCTTCGCTCCTCTATCTTCCTCCAGGTATCATCTGTGGTACACTGCTTTCTTCGGGTGCGTAGCTCACCCAAATTATTCTCGCCGGTGGCGATGAAGGCGTTCTTGATGGCGCTCCATCGATCTTCTACGCTTCCACCTTATGAAATATCCGCAGCACGGTTCTCTAGCTTCTCGACGAAGGACCTTTTCACCACAGAGTCTTCCAGTCGGTGTGTGTTGAACCGGCGTCATTGTTGCCACAAAACTCTGCAAACAGCTCTCCGTTTTCGCTCATTTCTCCGAGACCATGGCGTCCCATGACGTGCTCATAGTCCGAGTTGTCGGAACCAACTTTCGCGTTGAAGTCGCCCATGACGATCTTGATGTCATTTTGCGGAATCTTGTCCACGACAGCATTCAGTTGACTGTAAAAATTCTCTTTATCTTGCAATTCGGCAGCATCGGTTGGCGCGTAACATTGGATCATGGTAAGGTTTCGAACCCGTGTTCTGAATCTGGCTACAATTATCCTATCCTTAATAGATTCCCACTTCATGAGCGCAGCGTGGGCGTGAGCGCTGAGCAGGAAATCAACTCCACGATGGTGAGGAGCGTGTTCACCTCGTAGGCCAGAGTATAGCAGAATTTGACTCGACGTCAATCTGTGTTCTCCAAAGTTCGGCCAACGGACTTCGCTCAGTCCTCGGATCTCAAGTTTCATACGGTATGCCTCATTGGCTAGTTGTGCCAGTTTACCCTGCTGGGCTAGGGTTAATACATTCCAAGTTCCAATTCTTGTCCGTTGTTTCGCGCTGAAAGTCGTTGCCGGTGAATCAGTTCGTAATCTTTCATTTTCGGTTTCAGTAACGGTTTTTTGGGTTTCGGAAGCAGTAGGTTGTTGGCCTAAAGTCCCCTGTTCACCGTGGTGGGGCTACCACCTTAGGTATAGCTTCTGGTGGAGGAGCATTTCATACTCAGCCGCTGGATGCCAGAACAGATGCTGTTTGAGCCGCACCTTCTTAACGAACAGACGCTCGAGACGTACCTCCTGAATCTAGCTGAAGTCAGAAGGACAGCCGTGCTCAGGCTGCACTAAGCACCAAGTCTTAGCTGACGGCCTTTGTCATCGCTTAATTTCTGGAAGCATGAGGTAGGAACTTGTGAGGACCAGAGCCATGTTGGACGCTCTTCTTCTCGACTCACCATTTTGCAGCCCATGGATCACTCTATATACATATAAAAAACAAACAACTGCCGAAAGGTACATATAAGTTTTCATGTAATTTTAATGGATATTTTAACCTCCAAGTCGGTCGTTCCGATGACGACTTGTCTGGTGGGCTGAAGCAGTTGCAAAATAATCAACAAACTTTCTGTGTAACAGTACCACCGACCGAGGTTTGATCGCGCCGATGACGGCGCGGCGATGATGGTTATAAACAAAGCGAAACCTATCAAGCGGTGCGTTTCATGGTTCGCTGCCTGCAGAGCTGCCACGGTGATGGTAACAGCCACCTACTAAATCGAAAACAACTCGTCGAGGTTAGAATCAATATAATGCTTTGTCGTGATGAATTAAGTGCAGAACCGAGCACTGCTTGAGGAGTTGATTTACTGATGCGTGCTAACTATGGCCCTTTTTATAATATTCAGTGTAAGAACAACAACAAAAAATAGCGGCATTCAATCACGCAATGGTGATGCATGCATTGTGAAGGTTTGCATTTTCAATGACAACGGTGAGCTCCACATACGTACAGCGTGCAGGACACCGCTACCATGCCCAGTTGTCGACTTTGATGACCGTGATCGGGATTACTTTTGGATCGATTCTAGTCTTCTTTTCGAGCCAGATATAATATGGATCGCCTGGCCTACTTATCCCCCAACAGCAAAGCAAAACAAAGAACACCAAAAAGCCACCAGCGCTGCAGCAGCGGTGCATTAGTATTGTGCCTCTACATTATTGCAAAGTAACTGCACTCCGAAGAGGAAATTATGCAATTATCGAGGTTACCCGCATCGCAAGTGGGAATGCAGCGGTGCGGTGGGTTGCAGTTGCTGCTGAAGCCGCTGGCGATTTGCGATTATCGGTTGGTTATGAACGAGCAAACTCTGTCGTGCACACTAGGACAAAGAGTCGCCACCAGACACTTGGTCTGTTCTGTGCAGCTAATGCTAATCGATAAATCTTGCACAGCGTTTTAGCGTTTAGTTTTAGTGCGAGGAACTTAACGTTCTATGAGAAGCGTTGTACAGCGTGAAATTGGGATTGATCAGAGCAAATTTCAAATATTATCGAGTCCACTGTTGGTTATACATATGCCCTATACTGTTTGCTAGCCAAGTTTCAACCTATAGAGAAAATCACTAAAACACCAAACAAAGCGAAAGAACCGTAATGGTTGATTAAATTATATGCGGGGGACCTAGCTAGACCGTTACGAACGCTAACAGGCATACCACGTATTATCAGTGCAGCAATAAAACAGTATTTAATTGAGGCGCCGAACCAATCCGGAAAAGTTTATTCCACTCCTGTTCTGGCTGGTGCCTACTTTATGGTCGTTTATTTCCATTCCACTCTCTCTCTGATTCGGGCGAGTAATATCATCATCGCGTTCAGCCGAGATTCAGACTGGGACGGAGGACGACTTTTGTGTGGCTAAGGCCGATGACATAGTAAGGCGGCGCGTGAAGCGATGCGCAACGCGTTTGTCGATCAGCTTTCATACACGCGTCGAGCAACGCGAAGCATGACACAGTGACGCGTCTTGTGACGCGTACCCGAAGCGAAATTATCGATGCCCAGCAGGGAGGTTTAAAAACGACTCTGGCCCAGCACCATAATTACAACCATCAGCATAATGAGAACGCTCAAACCACGACCAAACTCAAACCTGACCTGACCATTCCGTCGTGACGAATTCACTCAAAGAGCCACACCACACACCAGGCGCACAGAATCATGAAACGGTCCTAGCAACCATCAGTCCCCCGTACAGCAACTTGTGCATGCACGCGCGTGAAAGCACTCGACGGAATGGTTTGACGCAGCTGCCGACGCTGTGATTCGCGTTCACTCTGACTGGTCAACGCGTCTCACCATGTGTTTTACACTGGCGCTTACAGAAACTGTTCGAACGCAAACGCGTTGCACTGCGCTTCGCATCACGCAACTCTCTACTATGTCACCGCCGTAAGACGTCGGGCAATCGTTTATATTTACATGACCGACGACGACGACTGCCCACTACTTCCATTGAAGAAAGTCAGTATTCGTTCATTCTCCTTTCTCAATGTGAGTCATTCATTGTTGTTGGTTGGCTGAATGGATTTTATCTCTGTCATTGAGAGGATCGAGGGCCACTAACAGCCTGTGATGTTGTTGATGCGATATCTTCGCTATGCATCTCTCAACTCAAATAATCTTTGTTTCTTAGTTTGTTTACATCCTAGTTAGGTCTTGAGTTTTGATTCCAGATGAGCCAAGAGAATCGTGCAGCTTGTCATGTCGCCATCAGCTGGTTTCATGAAAGAGGGAACGACTCAAAATTTGTGTAGGTACTTTTACATGAGCAAGGGTAGCAATCAGATCCGGGATTCTGACAGTAGATTGTTTGTCAACGGCTTATTTGCTTCATTTAAAACCCAACTAGTCTACGGTACCTTAAAAGCCTCAAAACACCACTAGAAAATTCATGGTGCGTAAATTGGCTGATCTAGATCATCCAAACTACTCTGAAATTGGAGGAATAGGATCTACCCACATTTATGTACACTCTGTTCGAGAAGTTTAGTCACCTTGATGACCATAAGATCTCGCAATATTACGAGCATTTCGATACTGTGGTAGTTGGACATTCCACAAAATACAAATGGTCTCCAATACACTTTGAAGTTTGGGTTACAATATCTGATGAAGCCTCAGTGCACAACTATAACGCTTTTCCTACATTTATGGGATATTCTAGGCTATCCAATCTATTCTGGAATTAGGATCTTCAATGTCTACAGGCGCTACTCTTGTTTCTATTCACTCTAATGGCATCATTCTTTCATGCTAACATCTGTACATTTCGTATCCGTTAGAGCACGAGCTATTTTGGGGCAGCAGGGATTATAGTCCCGGGACCTGGCGAAGCGCTTTCGAGTCAGCCGCATAGTCGCCGGCTAAGAATAGGACTACTAATTGCAAACTAAGTAGTATTGAGAATAGGACTACTTACTACTAACTAAAGGTGTCAAGCGACCCGTGCCGAGGAATAAGTGATCGAGGGAGTGAAAAAGATGCTCGATCTTAAACGGAGCCTGTGGGGTACCTGCCCCCCCCCCCCCCCCCCCCCCCCCCCCCCAGTATTTCGTCCCTTACCGTGTTAATGCAGGGCTCTGAGTGGACCTCTTTTCCCGTGTCACTCGGGGGATTTAATCATGAATAACCAATTAATCTAAATAATCAGAAAGTAGGAGGAAGTGTTAGTTGCGATGCTACACGGGTAAAAATCCGGAACCCGAAACTGGTAAAATGCGTCATGATTGGACGATAATTGTATGTTTTTATGTTATAAATATACACCATGAAAAATCGGCATGATATCATGACGAGTTTTGCCGCGACATAGCTTCGACGCTACATTTCTTTTGTTTAGTACAAATAATTATAAATTTGCGGCATGAAATCATGTCACATGTACACTGTATCATGACGAAAATTTATGAAATCATAAGCCATATTCATGGAACTCGTATTTATCATTTATGATTTCCATCAAATGGAAACTAGCTACAAATGGTCAACTAAATTAACTTCTTGTTCCAATTACTTTTTTGTAGTTCTTAACTCCGGTAGCATAATGTATGTTGCATGATGCGAAAGGAATTTTTATCCTCATATCAGTTATTTGAATAAGGCGCCGTCATAGATAATAAAAAATAATATCTATTCTGGGAGGTTTCTGCATGCAAACCATACGCCCTTCCTTTTTTCCTGCTGCTCTTTTTGCTGAAAAACTAATAAGGATAGAGTTGTACAACTTTTATTGATTTAAAGAATACTTTGTATTACCACGAAACACAGCCAATCAGAATGGCTGTGGAGCTTGCTACCGTACACGACGCAAACAAGATCAGTCGTCTTTGCGGCCGAGGTAATACTTTACCACCGACCGACAGACTTGGTGTGAACGCAACGACACTTAGGGGCTGTCCATAAACCACGTGGTCATGAGGGGAGGGGGGGGGGGGGGGGGTTCGGCCAATGACCATTTTGTATGGACGAATAAAAAAATTTGTATGGACTAATGACCACGCGGGGGGGGGGGGGGGGGGGGGGTTGAGAAGTCCCAAAAAAATGACCACGTGGTTTATGGACAGCCCCTCACAGACAGTGCACAGTGGGCAAAATCGACCCAAAAAACGGATCTTTTAACGCCGCTGGTTTCGGTACGTGAAGTTGACCATTTCTGACGTAAAAAAATACGAGAAATCGATTGGTGCTAAATTCATTCACCGCACGGCACGGGAAGTGGTCCATTTTGCCCTTTTTTCATACAAGAAGAGAATCAAAATGTACTTTCAAACAACAAGCACGACTGTAGATCGTTGAAAATAGCTGCAGGTGTAATTAGAGGTTCATAGCAATCATAAAAATACATGAAAGATCCTTTCAGATGCTTATTTTGCCCCATATGCCCCAACAACTGCTGGAAATTCACACTTTTACCTAATTATGAATTGTTTTTTAATGTTATAGATTTGAAGTTGATTTTTTGGAATAAACATAAAGCGCTAAATCTATTATCACCAGAATCATCTTCGGAAGTTGTCCAATTTGCCCCATTTCGCCCTTTTTTCATAGAAAAAGGAGATTTAAATCGTATTTATAAGAAACATATACTGCTAAGGAACGTTTAAATAAGTTTTTGGTGCAATTGGCATCTAATAGTAATCATTCTCGTATATAAATGATCTTTTCCCTATTTTACCCTACATGCCCCAAAAAGTGCAGGATGATAACGTTTCTTGTATTGTTTTGTAACATCACCCTATATCATGGTTGCAACATGAGGTCATTTTTGATACATACACATACGGTTTATGGATTAGCTTTAGAATCATTCACGTGAGGGTATTTGCTGTTTGTCCACTTTACCCCAATTTGTCCTGATTTTTTATCGTCTCATGAATAAATTGATTACTCGTGTTTGCTTATGTCTGAATTAATGGACTTCTGGTACTGAGACCAATGTAACCAAAGGGACAGGTAAAATATATGATTTTTTTTCTAATTCTTTCTTTTGGTGGGGACAGGCCCGGATTAAGGATTGTGGGGGCCCGGAGCCCGAGCGGATGTGGAGGCCCCTCGGAGAGATGACCAAAAATGTTTTTTTCCTTATTTTCGAACAGTACTTGAGCAATATGAAAAATAAAGCTAATGTTAGCAACCAAAAATGGTTTTTGTGGAGGCCCCTAAAATGTGGGCCCCTAAAATGTGCCCCCCAGCCCCCCTTAGATCCGGCCCTGGGTGGGGAATAGAGAGCATAGTAAGCATTAATCTTAATATGTGTCGAAAATTGCTCAAAATTAATTAAATATATCATCTTTAATATATACATATTGGTACTTTAAGATGGCCTATTTCAGCGGTTTTCAGATCGTGCACCGCGGTGCACTTGGTGCACCGCAAAGTCTCGACAAGGGCACCGCAATACATATCAAAAGTCCTGCCATCACTTTAACGAACAATTAAAAAAAAACCTTGTGGTCCACTGCAAAACGAAGTTCTGAACGATCGCTATATAAATTTTCAAGGTTCTTGCTGAGGGAGAGTTTTGATTACCCTTGATTTACCAAAAATCTCGAGAGAAATGTAAGAATGATTTTTTAATAAATCCGGCCATCAATTGTTTAACAAGGAATCTATAGTGCATCTTCAATAACTTCGCTGAAAATCTCAAAAGAAATTCAGCCTGTATTGCAACGAATTCGCGTATGACCTGGGAAAGGGTCTCGCAAGCAGCTTTCTAGAATTCCTCTCAATTTTCCATTGCTTTTCGTATTTGATATTTTTGAATTTTGATTGTTTTTGTATTACCTTTAAATTTACTTATGAATCGGCCAGAAAACAAGAATGAAATTTATCGAAAATCTTGTCAATTAATGCAAATTTGCCAGGAATCTTCCGAGAAGCCAGTTATAGTTGAAAAATTCTTGAAATGATTCAAGGGTAAACGCAGCAATTCGTCGAGGTTCTTGTTAACTTGTTAGGAATCCACCGGAGATTTTTGTTTTCCGAAAATTTTACCGTCAACAACAGAAAAAAATGTCTCAGGTTCATCAACAGTTTTACTCGTAGTAAGCTCGGACAAGTTACAAAAAAGCTAACCAATGTTATACCGTCTACCCCCGTTAGGTTGACCGCATCTAATATGAACACTTTTTAATTTGACCCCCGCTAAACTGCACATCGTTCAAACTGCAAATGATTCAAATGTCATGAGCAGAATATGAAAAAAAATGATTAAAACAAAACAGCAAACCGCCCTTCGGGTTACTAGAAGTTCAAATTAAAAACTGGTTGGTTTGTATGAGGAGTCATTCAAACAACGAGGGTTGACGGTTGTCATATCAATTAAAAAAGTATTTTAACATATACCGTTGCATCAGGAAGACACTTTGGAAAATAGGACAGCGTTTTGAAGAAACCCTCAAATCGGATTCTTTGACTATAATAAACAGGTGCACCGCGAAGCAACTCTTTTCCCAGAAGTGCACCGCCAGCCAAAAGGGCTGAAAACCCCTGGCCTATTTAATCAGTTGTGTTCATATTTGAAACATTTTATAAAATGCTTATCATACCCTTGATTCCCCATAAAAAGCCAAAATTATAGACTGCATTTTCGATTACATCGGTTTCAGCACCAATGAAAATATGGGAAATTAATTTAAAAATTTAATTATTTTTACATATTTATTAGCTTATAATTCATTGCATAAAAAGCAGGGCAAATTGGGGTAAAATGGACAGCTGTTTGTACCATTCCGAGAATGATTCTAGTATTAATCGATAAACCGCATTCGTATATATCAAAAATGATCTCATTCATGTTTTGCAATCAGTGACATTTCAAAACCATACAAAATATGTTATCCAGCACTTTTAGGGGCATGTAGGGTAAAATAGGGAAACGATCTTTCATATACGCGCATGATTACTGTGAGTTGCCAATTGCACCTAAAACTAATGTTATCGTTCTTTAGCAATATCTGTTTCTTATAAATACATTTTAAATCTCCTTTTTCTATGAAAAAAGGGCGAAATGGGGCAAATTGGACAACTCCCGAAGATGATTCTGGTGATAATAGATTTAGCGCTTTATGTTTATTAAAAAAAAACAACTTCAAATCTATAATATTAAAAAACAATTCATAATTAGGTAAAAGTGTGAATTTCCACCAGTTGTTGAGGCATATGGGGCAAAATAAGCATCTGAAAGGATCTTTCATGTATTTTTATGATTGCTATGAACCTCTAATTACACCTGCAGCTATTTTCAACGATCTACAGTCGTGCTTGTTGTTTGAAAGTACATTTTGATTCTCTTCTTGTATGAAAAAAGTACAAAATGGGGCAAAATCGACCACTTCCCGTGCCGTGCGATGAATGAATTTAGCACCAATCGATTTCTCGTATTTTTTTACGTCAGAAATGGTCAACTTCAAGTACCGAAACCAGCGGCGTTAAAAGATCCGTTTTTTGGGTCGATTTTTCCCACTGTGCAGTGTGCGTGGACCGTGTGGTGACAACGTTGATGGGTGGCATTTAGTACAAAGCTCGCACCCGTTCGTTTTGTTGCATTGCTTCATGCCTCAGTTTTATGGTTTTATTCAGTGTTGAAAAATTCATTTCGCCATATCTAAATTCAATCACCTACAGCTCACTTTAGAAGCTGAACCTGAGAATATGGTATATGAAAAACTTGTGCGGCTAGACCAGTTCTGCAAGAAAGTCACGGAAAAACCGCTATTTTTCGAATATTTAAGGTAAATGTCACGGACTATATTTGAAAAATGCCAAATGATATTCACCGTGAATATCATTGGCATTTTTCGAAGGTAGCCCGTGACATTTACCTTAAATATTCGAAAAATAGTGGTTTTTCCGTGACTTTCTTGCAGAACTGGTCTAGCCGCACAAGTTTTTCATATACCATATTCTCAGGTTCAGCTTCTAAAGTGAGCTGTAGGTGATTGAATTTAGATATGGCGAAATGAATTTTTCAACACTGGTTTTATTGCTCAGTGGCATAATCCTATGACTCAGCGGCATGGTTCTATGACTTGTAGTCATATTATCATTAAGCGGCATATTTTATGATTTCATAAATTTTTCAACATGTTTTGGGTTCCGGATTTTTACCCGTGTAACCCTCATTAGTAAGGAAAGGACCTCAAAACGGCCTTGTTGCGACTTCGTAAGTCGATGGACGATGCCAAGCAGGAACATGCGATACTCGCGAAGACTGCAGCAGTGGCGGTACCTGTAAATGAAAAGGATACGAAGTCTACCCAGACAGAGGCCTTCGCTTTCGTAGGTAGTCCAAAAGGTATGGCGGATGGGAATGCTCATGACAAGCACTCGCAGAAGCGGGCGAGGCATCCGTCAGGTGAGGAGAGTCTGGCGGTGCCCGCAAGGCAAGGCGTATACTTACCCCGAAGGTCAGCAGCGGTAAGTCGGACCCCAACCAGGTGTTCCGGAAGGATGGGTCGCGACCGTTGGTAGACCCTCAGCAGCCACAGAGAAGGGCGAACCAAGGGGAGGACCCCCTTGGATCAAGGTAGAGCGGAAGAAAAAGACGTCGAAGCCGCAGGTAGAAGTAGTGAGGGACGCCAAACCAAAGCGTAGAAGAGTAGGTGCCAAGCGCTAGACAGGCGACGGGCTCCGTCATCAAGACAGAACAGTCGAAGTACTCGGACGTCTTGAAGGCGAGCTCGAGGGTATTGCAGCCGACGTTCGCAGTACTTGTTAGACGTACTCGTACGGCCGAGATGATCCTGGAGTTGAAGCGCGATACAAAAGGTTGGTGGAAGAGGCCCTTGGCGAAATGAGGGCTCTCACACAAGAGGCGACTCTGAAGGTCAAAGGCCTAGACGAGGTCACCGAAGTGGAAGAGCTCGTCACAGCACTGCGGCAACAGTGCGAGGTGCAGGTGGCCGCCGCAGCCGTTAGGCTACGGAAGGGGCCAGCAGGGACACAAATAGCTTTGGTTCAGCTACCTGTGGCGGACGTTAAAAAGTCCATTAATGTAGGCAATATTTAGGTGGGTTGGTGCGTATGTCGCCTGACATTCCACGAGCCACTAGAGGTTTGCTTTAGGTGCCTGGAACCAGGACATAAGTCGTGGGACTGCAAAGGCCCTGACAGGCGCAAACTGTGCAAGCGATGCGGTGCTGATGGTCATAAGGCCCGAAGCTGCACGAGTCCACCCATTTGCATGATCTCGATCTGTACCGGAAAATCCGCGAACAATAGACATCCAACGGGTGGTCCAAGGTGCCCGGCCTTCAAGAAAGCCGCAGTGAACAACAAATCACAGTGCAGGTAACGCAGCTGAACCTGAACCACTGTGACGCGGAGCAGCAACTGCTTTAACAGGCGGTTTCTAAGTGGGAAACGGATATCGCCATCATTGCGGACCCATACCGAGTACCCGCCAGTAAAGGCAACTGGGTCGCGGATGGGTCCAGAAAAATGGCGGCGTTATGGACGACGGGTAAATACCCCGTCCAGGAGTTGGTGTCTACTACGCATGAGGGCTTCGTGGTTGCCAAAGTAAACGGGGTCTTTTTCTGTAGCTGTTATGCGCCTCCGTGGTGGCCGATCGAGCAGTTCACGCAAATGCTGGACCGCATAACGACCGCGTGCTAACAGGGCGAAGGCCGGTGGTAATAGCGGGTGAATTTAATGCCTGGACCGTGGAATGGGGAAGCCGTTTCACGAACTAGCGGAGTCAAATCCTGCTAGAAACACTGACCATCTTAGATGTCGACTTGGCTAATGTCGGTACCAAGAGTACCTATAGTCGAAACGGAGCGGAGTCAATTATTGACGTGACCTTTTGTAGTCCTGGCTTAACAAGTAGTTCGAACTAGAGAGTAGATGATAGCTACACTCACAGCGACCACCTGGCGGTTCGCTACAGTATCGACTACAACAACAACAGGCAGCGGGTAGAAGAAGAGGTGTCTAGGCCAAGGCCAAGCCCTCGCAGGTGGAAGACATCATACTTTGTAACTAATGGCGGTTGCCACAGCTACCGTTGACTGAGGAGAGGGTCACAGAAGGTGACCCTTCCCAGCGGCTAACGAGACTCTGTATTAGGACCTCACATCTCAAGGTCGGCACGCTTATCCTTTCTATTTCGCGAATTCAGGAAAACACTTGGATTGCCTTTTCACACTCCTGTTTATTGGCTAACGTTTGTGCACTTTCTGTCTATCTTCTAGCTATCTACCTTCACCCTACTCTACCCACTTTCTTATTCTAATCTGACCTTCTTTCTTCGGGGCCCCTTTTTCCTGCTGCCGCCATCATCCACCGATCCTCTTCTTCATCGTCCTTCCTCTTCTCCCATGTCCGTTGCGACTTTTGCCGCCCAATCGAACCGGAGTGTCTGCGACCGCTGGAGAACGGGCCTCAGGTTGGTCCTCGGCCTGGAGTAGCGAATGGCCGGATCTTCATCTGCCCAAGTCTTCGCCGGATGTCTTCACGGCGGAGGGTGACCCATTTTGGGGTTAGGGTTCACCACGGTTAACTACGGTTTATAGTAAAACCTCGGGGTTCTGTGTCCTTGGAATCCATCATTTACACACACAATAGGAACACATTAGACACTACAAGTACAACGGACTTCACGAGTGTCGATCACTTGGGCAAATGGCCGTTTCTTAGGTCAATTGAAGATCTCCAAGATCCTAATGGCCTCCTTTCGCTACCAACGTCTACGTCCATGATTCAGGCAAGCCAGAGGCATCTGGTGGCTAATGTTGAAGGATGATGGTAGCTGCTATCTATGGCTGCGTCCTTTTCGGGTGACTAGCAAACACAAAGAGTGGAAACAAACAACACAAACACTTTCCTGAATTTTAAATATACAAGCAGACGAAAACTACACTAGACCGCGACAAAATCTCACCAACCTGCTGAGGGGGTACTACGAACCGTTACAACTTTGACGAAGGGGTATTTAGGGAGGCGCTCCGCCGTGAGCGAAATTTACTTGGTTTAGACGGCGAAGAGCTGGTAGCGGTGCTCTCACGTGCGTGTGATGCGACCATGCCTAGGGAAGTCCACCCTAGAAATGGGAGGCCACCGGCTTACTAGTGGAGCGACGCGATTGCGGACCTGCGCCCCGTCTGCCTACGGGCTAAGTGGCGGATGCAACGAGTACGATCTGACGAAGAGCGAAACGAACGGCGGTTGGTATTTGCCGTTGCAAAAGCCGCGCTGAAGACTGAGATAAGAGCAAGCAAAAAGGCCTGCTTTGAGGGTCTCTTCAGAGTGCTAATACGAATCCGTGGGGTGATACCTACAGGATCGTGATGGCCAAGGCGAGAGGTGTAATGGCTCCTACAGGGTAATCTCCAGAGATGTTGGGGGGGGGATCATCGAGGGGCTTCCACGTCATGATCCTAGTCCTTGGCCGCTTTTGTAGGACAGCCGGGGACTGGGACTGGCGAATCCTTATCCCTGCATAGCAGTTCCATTTCCTCGCACTCGGCTTATTTTTGGCGGCGATTTTTCTCTTAAAATAGGTGGATCTGCTGTCTCCCCTTCTGTTTGTGTCGTTGCCCGTTCTGCCGGGTTTCATGCTGCAGCAATACCACCCGCGTTGCATTTTATTTCATCGATTTCGTTCCACGTTCCTAATGATGCTGTCTTCTAGAGGGCCTCGAAATACTGTAGGTATGCTTTGGCGAAATCTTTTATATACCTATATTATTTATAAAATTCTATCGTAGAACTGTAAAACAATTCGGTAGTATCCGTTGGATGTACATCGAAACACAATTCAAGTTTCTTTTATCACTCCTACAGTCAACATGATTACGTCCGAGAAAACCATCAGCGGAGAGTCCAATCCTTGGTTCGAGATTTCGCTTTCGTTTTCGTTTGATACTTTGTATTGTTCGTTCGTTTGTTTGTTTGTTTGTTAGTAATGGAATGAGTGCAAGCGTGCTTTATCGGTCAATTGGTCCACAGCAGCATATATGTACGCGGCGCTGCAAACATGGGGCGTAATTGAAGCGGCGGCGGCAGTAGCAAAGCGGTTGTGTTTTGTGTTACAATCAGATGTAACAGTTGTTGGGCAGCCTCCTGTCATCCTCGACGAGGTACATATCAAACCAATTTATGGATGTGTGTTTCTCGGCCGGTGGTCGGTATATCAAATCTGCGAAAGAGAAAACGTTGTGGTAATTGCAATTTGGATTCATTTGTGGGGTGCGAAAAATGATTAAAGGGGAATAAGTTGTAATTATTTAAAAATTGCACGTTTCTGTTGATCGATTAAGTCATCGAGAGGTTCGTCAGTGAGGGATTTTCCACTCAAATGCTTGGAAATTATCTCGGGAATAGATTCGAAAAAGTCGATGCGTATTGGCAATTAACATTACGTCATTCAAAGTGGTTAAATTATAACAAATGAAAGAACAGATGGTAAAACACAATTTCGACAGCCATTGTCGGGCGACTTCTAGAAGGAAATTTCACTGCATCTTACTGTTTCAGTAATGTTCCAGTAAGCCATCATAAGGTGAACTAATCGGTTATGATTGATTTTGATTCGTTCATCTTTCATTCATTGAAAATAATTTTGCCGTATTAAACAGTAAAGATCAAAGGTGCACCAGAGACGCGAAGAAATACAGCGTTGTCGAATAGCATTCAATAGCCATCACAGATCAGTGGCGACGAAAGAAAGAGCACATCATTACCATCACCAGTACATACAACAGCCATAAGGTAGAGCATCGTGATCTTCCATTTAGCTCGCTGTGATCACCACTTTAGTTTGAGAGATCGCAAAACACAAAAGTAGCGAAGAAAATAAAATAAATTTAAAAGCTCGCGGCAAGAAATATGAGCAGAGTGTGAATCAGAAACCTCTTAACAACAGCAGGTCACGTCACTCCAGATCATAATAAGCGTGACTTTGGTTTTGCTGTGATCGTTAAAACAGAACGAAGGTGTGAGATCATTTCTCCGAGCACAAGAATGGCAAAGTTGGACGAGAATGAGAAAACTTTTCATTCAAGAGAAAGATTTCAGTTTTTAATTTTAGATTCTAATCGCAGTTGGTGTAAGTAACAATCAGAAATCCAAAGTGGAAATACTATAGATCCATAATTCACAGCATGAACCAACATTTTAAAATCCTTACCCAAAACGAAAACTTTATTGTAAGTTCAAAATGTTTTAGAATACCATCGTGCGGGGCTTCTTTTTCCCGCTCGAAAGTATACAAAAGCAATTTCCCAACTTTGAGATTGGAACATTACAGCTCCCGAAATTTTTGGCGGATTTTTTAATTTTTTACTTATAGGGTATTGGTTCCCTTACTAAGCATGTGGCTCCCATTTTCATCCCACGAAAAACAAAGGATTGAAGCGCTGTTTGTTTTGTTTCCTATTTTTGTATTTTTTGTTAGAAGTGAGCACCCATAAAAACAAAAAGAACGGAGTCAATCGGTGCCGTAATCGCTTGTTTTCGAATAGGATGAAAATGGGAGCACGAGATTACTGATGGCACACATACCCTATTTAACGTGGATATTTATTATTATTGTTTTAACGACCCTTTAACTATAAAAGTCATTCAGGTCGGTGCATTTTATTTTCAATACTACAAATAACCGTTACAATTTTACAAAGTGTTTTCCATATTTTTGTTCCCGGTTTCGATCTTGTCTCTGAAACCTTGCTATCCATCCATCGATGTCTCCGGGATCGGGTTCTGGCTCAGTGTCTGTGTTTAATTGAACGCTGCTGACGGTCTCCATATCACTGTCCGATCCATCGCTCACGCATTGTTCTTCGGGCTGCTTTGTTGTAGTCATTACTGTTGTCTGCTTGCGGGCTGCTTTTTTCCTCGGTGGTGATTTTGTCTGCACTTCGTCGACTGGTTGATCGGTGCGGTTTGCATCAGAGGTTCGTTTAGAAGTTTGTGGATGTTGTTTTACTGTTTTAGCTTGGTATGATTCCTGTTGTGGTATATCGGATTGCGTCATCGGGGTAGAAATCTTAGTTTGTTTTTCTTTGGCTGTTTCTTTATTCGTTTCGGAGCATGTTTTACCGGGATGCAGGTTTTGCATGCAGTGACGACATGACTTTATCTGAGTTTTGTAAGAGATTAAAGTCTCTTCTCCGTGCACCGTAACATACGATTTTATGTGGGTTCGTAGTGTCATTCTTGCCACACGAACGCCGCTCGAAGCCTTTTGACATCACTCGGACGTAAACCAACATCGTTGTGAAGAAATTTATGAATATCTTCAAACGAAGGCCGCACTGGGAAGTTTGCGAAATCCACTTTGAGAGTGAATTCACGCAATCCGATGACCGCCATTGGCGGCAACACAATGTAATTGTCCCAAAAAACAGAGCGACAGCAAATGCATACATACATACATTTATTTGTTCAACATCATTAAGACAAGACATAATCAACAATAGTACGCCACAATACTCGGTTTGTGGCTGCCGCTCTCCATCCTCGGTCGCGCCCAATGCTCGCCAAGTCACGCTCCACCTGGTCCGCCCATCGTGCTCTCTGCGCTCCACGCCTTCTTGTGCCAACCGGATCCGTTGCAAACACCAGCTTTGCAGGGTTGTTGTCCGGCATTCTTGCAACATGCCCTGCCCACCGTATCCTTCCGGCTTTGGCCACCTTCTGGATGCTGGGTTCGCCGTAAAGTGCAGCGAGCTCGTGGTTCATCCTTCTCCGCCACACACCGTTCTCCTGCACACCGCCGAAGATCGTTCTTAGCACGCGTCGCTCGAAAACTCCGAGTGCTTGTAGGTCCTCCTCGAGCATGGTCCATGTCTCGTGCCCGTAGAGGATCACCGGTCTTATTAGCGTTTTGTACATGGTGCATTTGGTGCGTGGGTGAATCTTTTTCGACCGCAGTTTCTTCTGGAGCCCGTAGTAGGCCCGACTTCCGCTGATGATGCGCCTCCGAATTTCACGGCTCACGTTGTTGTCAGCCGTCAGTAAGGATCCGAGGTAGACGAATTCCTCCACCACCTCGAAAGTATCCCCGTCTATCGTAACATTACTACCCAGACGGATCCGGTCGTGTTCGGTTCCGCCTACCAGCATGTACTTTGTTTTTGAGGCATTCACCACCAGTCCGACCTTTGCTGCTTCGCGTTTCAGGCGGGTGTACAGTTCTGCCACCGTTCCAAATGTTCTAGCGATAATGTCCATGTCGTCCGCAAAGCACACAAATTGACCGGATTTTGTGAAAATCGTTCCCCGGCTGTTGAGCCCGGCTCGTCGCATCACACCTTCCAGCGCGATGTTGAAGAGTAGACATGAGAGCCCGTCACCTTGTCGCAGTCCCCGCGAGATACGAATGAACTGGATAGTTCACCCGAAACCTTTACGCAGTTTTGCACACCGTCCATCGTTGCTTTAATCCGTCTAGTCAGCTTCCCAGGAAAGCCGTTTTCGTCCATGATTCTCCATAGCTCTGCGCGGTCGATACTATCGTATGCCGCTTTGAAGTCGATGAACAGGTGGTGCGTTGGGACTTGGTATCCACGGCATTTCTGGAGGATTTACCGTACGGTAAAGATCTGGTCCGTTGTCGACCGACCGTCGATGAAGCCGGCTTGATAACTTCCCACGAACTCATTTGTTTTAGGTGACAGACGACGGAAGATGATCTGGGATAGCACTTTGTAGGCAGCATTCAAAATAGTGATCGCCCTGAAGTTCTCACATTCCAAATGGTCGCCTTTCTTGTGAATGGGGCAGATTACCCCTTTCTTCCACTCCTCCGGTAGCTGTTCGGTTTCCCAGATCCTGACTATCAGCCGATGCAGACAGGTGGCCAACTTTTCTGGGCACATCTTGATGAGTTCAGCTGCGATACCATCCTTACCAGCTGCTTTGTTGGTTTTAAGCTGGTGAATGGCATCCTTAACTTCCCTCAGCGTGGGAGTTGGTTCATTTCCGTCCTCCGCTGCACTGGCGTCGTCGTTCCTTCCGTTGCCGTGGGCTCCCGTGCCTACGTTTTCCACGCCGTTCAGGTGCTGATCGAAGTGCTTCCACCTTTCGATCACCTCACGTCCGTCCGTCAAGAGGCCTCCGTCTTTATCCCTGCATATTTCGGCTCGCGGCACGAAGCCGTTGCGGGATGCGTTGAGCTTCTGATAGAACTTCCGTGACAGCAAATGCGTGTGAACTGAAACAATGCTAGACCAGAACTGTTAACGTGGATATGTACTCAGCCAAATCCGTACATGAATAAAAGAGTTTTTTTTTTTTTTTCCTCCCCTGTTGGGGAAATTAAGCCACTGCGTCCAATAGGCTGAACTTTTGTGGCATAAAAGTTCAGCCTATTGGACGCAGTGGCTTAATTTCCCCAACAGGGGAGGAAAAAAAAAAAAAAAACTCTTATTCATGTACGGATTTGGCTGAGTACATATCCACGTTAACAGAGTTACCTCTGTACCAATCAAAAACGCTGCTAAAAACCTACTCTCCAAGGAACCAGATAAGAATTAAGCTGAAATTGCTACATTTGCACCAATTTATTATCACAGTCGAATTTCACACACGACTTCGAAGCGGCAAGCGTACAAAAGTTCGCTGGAGTTCATGACTGGGTCGTCTGCTATACAACAGTTTAACGAAATAAGTATTATTAGAGTGAAATGGAGCTGGGAAATGATAATTTAGTAGTTTTTAAATTATTACACAAGTCGAAACATTAATATTTTTTTTTTATTCAGATGGTTTATTTATTTAGGCTCATTTGTTTTATACAAAACTATACGGAGCCGAGAGTCAAAAAGAAAAAAATTATTCTAAAAAAAGCAATTATAATACATTCTAGTAAAAAGTTCTACGTGTACATTTCTTTTTCGGACGCGAGCCAGAGCCAGAGCTGGAACCGGATGCGGCGAACTGAGCTCTACGCTGGTTAGCGTTCGGGTTTGTCATCGCATCCTTGATCGCTCTGGCTACCTCTTCTAACTTCTCAATACCTTCTTTACGGCGTACTTCCTTCTCCAAGTCCGTTGCTTTATCGTAACTTTTCGACGGCCTTTGTTCCACTTCAAACGTATCCGAGAGGTGTCCGTTGTCGTCCAAAACTTCAATTACTTCGTCCACCCATTCTTCCGACTCTTCCTGTTCTGCTGATCCGCTCGCTTCTCCAGACACAACTTCAGCATAAGAACTGACTTTCGCTTCCTCCCGCTTTTCGTTCTCGTGCATCTTCCGCTTTTGCCGTTGGGGGCAGGTGTCCTTTCGGTGACCCACCGCTCGACACAAAAAACACGTATTTTTCAAGCCGTCATAAAAAATTCTCCCTTTCCATTTTCCGATGACGATTGCTGGTGGAATATCTTTTTTTAGGGTATCGCGCCACTTGGGCGGTGGCTTCTATATTCGTCTGTTTTCCACTATAACTCAGTCAATTTTGAACCAATTGACTTGAAATGTTGTACACGGGTAGATACTATACCTATCTCACCATATTCCAAAAGTTGTGTCAATTGCTTCAAATTTGACTGAGTTTTATAGTGGCAAACAGACGAATATAGAAGCCACCGCCCAAGTAGCGCGATTCCCTACATCAATATACACACCACGCACCCCATTGTACAGGTGGCCCAAACCGAGCTCTTCGGGAAACTTTTCTCGAACAATCCTCTCGATCTTCCCGAATTCTCCGATTACGTGGGATAACTGCTCATCGGTTAGTTCCGGCGGTAAATCGAACACCCGAACATGCTTCACATTGGGCGCTGTCCATTTATTACGTAAGGGAATTTTTACGATTTTGGGGACCCCCTCATGTAAGATTTTTTGTATGAGAACCCAAATATTTTTGTATGGCGCGTAAGATTTCTCAACCCCCCCCCCCCCCTCCCCCCATAAACCCTTACGTGATTAATGGACAGTCCCTTGGTACCTGCGACACACATTCGGACATCTACCAATTGCCCGCTTTCATATACGAATTTTATCGGCTCCGTATTTTTCTGCAGTGATTGCAGCATTGCTTCCAACGTCGTAAATTTTATAAATAAAGAACGATCATGGACCGTCTTGTACACTGTGTCCATTACCGTCAAATCCGTGTCCAATTTTTTCAGGAAGCTGGCAATTTCCTTCCAAGTGGGGCGCGGGCTGCCCACCGGGAAACGAAATTGAGCGGTGTTAATAACATCACACATTTCAATTATTTGCTACTACAGGTATTCTTCGATATAACGTACCCTCGATATAGCGTACCCTCGATATAGCGAATTGGCTTCTTTAACGGTGTTGAGATAATTCGATTTTCTGAATCTGCATGTCAAACTGAGCCGAAATCCAAATTTTCATGAATTTCGGAGCCCGGGAACCTATTTAAAAATCAATTTGAAGTTTGTATGGGAGCGATTTGTCGAATCACCCCTTGTCGCAGTTTGTACTGGGCGGAGCTGTCAAACAGTTGCCCAGCTGTCAAAAGGTGATTTCAAAAAAAATCTTTGAAATGGATTTTAGGTACCAAAATAAGGTTCTAAAAATCTGAAAAAAATCATAGTGGCTCAGAAAAAGGTGCTCTTTCGTACAAAATCGAAAAATCGAAACATTTTTCTTGATTTAAAAACCCAATTCGATATAACGTACATTTTGCTTCGATATAACGTACAACATTGAAAAATCTTATTTTTCCCACGAATAACCCTTAGATAAACTACGAAATCACTCAAATCAATGTTTTGTTGCAGCATTAGCTTTGTTACCCTGATTTAGCGCAATTTGGGGAAAAATTTAGTGTACATTATATCGAAGCAAAATCTACGTTATATCGAAACACAAAAAACGAAATGACTTTTTCGTCAAAACTCAAGTTTTTAATTAATGGTTTTGTGAATTTCACCGAAATCATTATTTGGGATTAATTTCACGTCGAATACAACAATACTAGCATAGAAAATATTAAATTTTTCTCTGCTTCGATATAACGTACACTTCGATATAACGTACAAAGAGAAAACTTTTTTGTACGTTATATCGAAGAGTACCTGTATGTGTTCCGAACGACGACGCAGTAAGCACCTCAGCGTATGAAGCTACGGTGAACGACCGACGAACAAAGCGCGCTTGCAAGCTGCAGCATGTACAGCACAATAGCTGGTAAAAGAGAACCGGAGAACGCGTTTGATTCCGTCTGTTCTCGACGACAACAGCGGTAGAACTGGAAAACATTAATAAGAAACCCAATACGATAGTTCGAGTCATATTGACCAAACTTTGATTAAATATGACCAGTGGAAACGTATCTCAAAATGCAAATTTTCTTATGTTTAATGCATATTTTAAATCGACCGTGAAGGTTGTGTAGCCAAATATTGCAGAAAGCAATGCCTTTCAATAAAACTGAACACAAACATTGATTAAGGCATTATAGATATTTGTAAAAATTAAAATACTAAAGTGTCCAAGGTAGTCCCTCGGTTTAAGAGAAGGGGTTTCGCATGACGGTGTTCAACAATATTGTATTGAAGCAAATGTCAATTTCGATTTTTCTTGAAGATAGCGCCATACCTACACCAAAACGTCGGTTTAAAAAATAAAACTCGTTTTGTGATTAATAAAAACTGCGTTGCCGACAATAAAAACAACTATAGTAATACAGGCGAACTCTCATCCGAACATTTTTGTACTTGTTACCATTCATTAACAATGATTAAACCTCATTAAACCACAGCCAATAACTATGACAGTGGTCCTATATTACTAAGCTGATTAGCAGGCTTCGTCCTGGTAAGGACGTTGCACCGCGATTCTGAGCCAGATGGTTTTGGAAGTAGACTGGTGGTGGTTACATATTGTTACGAGAAGGGATGAAAGAGATAATTCCGAAATAAATGCAATTACTGGGAGAGTCTGGTTGCAACGATAGATGATTCATGCAACTATTATCACGAATTGTCGATGTGTTATTTATCTTCACGCCTCATGATCAACGGCCACCTTTCGGCACCGTTTCCGATTCAACGATCGATTAGAAAGGGTGATCCGTTGAGCATGCATCTGTTTGTTCTCTACTTGCACCCATTTCTTTAAGAACTGCAACGGAAAGGTGGAAATGACCATCTCGTTGCCTATGCCGATGTAATAACCGTCATCGCTTCTTCTCTTCAGAAGATCATCTAGATGCGGTAACTCTTCTCCAGGTTCGAAGAAATATTGAGAGTGAGAATCAACTGGTAAAAAACGATGTCGATAGATGTGGGCTTCATCGTAGGAAACCCATGAGGAAACCCTATAACTATTCCGTGGCTGCAAACGGTAAACATAATCAAAATCTTTGGTGTTTACTACGCCAACTCCATCAGGTTGATCATAAAGCTGAATTGTGATTGTTTTGTAAGTCGTTTCGCTCAAAATGTGTGGCTCCAATCTTTTCGTATACTCACTCTGCATCAGAAGGTGATAGTTGTTAACTCCTACATGACATCGAAAATTTGATTTATTTCATCTATTTTGCCTCCATGCAACCTGCACATAGCAAAGATCACTGCTTCCATAGGATCGTTCTTGTGGGTCCGAGCTTCTGCACGAGAGCTTGTACAAAATCACGGAAAAGGAGGGTTAAAGCTATAACTTCCAGCACTTAAATATAAAGCCTTACTACTGATCAGACACATTGAGGAGATTGACGAGATTCCTTTCTATAAATATCTGATTCTTCACGAAAATCCCATTCCTCCGGATTTACCGGATGTGAGACAGATTTATCAAAAGTTTCATCAACTACCTCCAACCCTGCAGCAGCACCCGTTCGCCTGTATGATTCATCAGTAATACAGAATTATACCCTGTAGCAAAACTGCAAACAAGTTTTTTTTCTTGTACCGACTTTTCGATCCCTCTAAGGTCTAAGCAGAATACCCTCTTCAAATGAGTGTTATCAGTTTCGTACCTTTTAATTCCGCCCTATGTTGCTTATCCTGTCAAGGGATAAGCAACATAGGGCGGAATTAAAAGGTACGAAACTGATTACACTCATTCGAAGTAATAAGTAAATATTGATGATCAACTTCATACGGGCTCGAACAGCCGTACAAATTTTTCGCTCCTGAATTTCTGTCGCTATCGGCTTTTGATGACATCGCCGATGGATCTCCACGTTGGGGATCCAATTGTGAGGCCACCAGGCACGAATTATATACCGCAGGGATCTATTGATGAAGACCTGCAGCCGTTACGTGTTCTCTACTGATACAAATCAGGTTTCAATTGCGTACAGCAGCACAGATTTCACGTTCGAATTGAAAATTCGGATTTTGGTGCGTCGACTGAACTGATTGTTTTTCCATACATTTCTTAAACTCGCAATTTTGCGCAGTTTTAAGCAGTCCTCGCCTTCTTGATCCGTGCACCTATGCCGGCAATATAGTCCACACAGGATCGTCCGGCACGGAATCCTGCTTGCTGTCGTCGGAGAGTTGCGTCAATCTTCTCCTGTATCCGGTTTAGGATCACTTGATGCCCCGCCATTTATCGCATACAGTCAGGTCACTCTTTTTGGGCACCTTTACTAAGACGCCTGTCATTGGAACGGAAAGCCTTCATTCTGTTACCAACGATAATGGTCTGCGCCTTGTGACATTCGCTGCTGCTAGAGGGACGGCAATCAGCAGTACCTACTTCGCACGTAAGAATATCCGAAAACACGCCTGGCGACACCCGAGTGGTGACATTTACTCCCAGATAGACCACGTGCTGGTCGACGGGCGACATTTTTCGGACATCATAGATGTGAGGTCCTACAGAGGCCCGAACATTGACTCGGATCATTATCGTGTAGCCGCAAAAATTCGGGCGCGATTATCCAGCGTCACGAGTGCAAGAAACAACAGGACCATGTGTTTTAATATCCATCGCTTGTCAGCCGAAGGGATTGCTGCACAGTACCATCAGAAGCTAGACGAGAGGATAAGAGAGACCAACGGATCTGGAGATGTCAACAGCTTATGGGGAGTTATCTACGATACGAAGCAGTGACAATAACAGCGCAAGAGGTGATAGGTACCGCTCAGCGACGCCAACGTAATGGTTGGTTTGACGAGGACTTCCAACGAAAAGAATACTGCCAGAAGTCGAATGCTAGTGGCCGGTACCCGGCAGAACAGAGAGCGGTACACGGTACAGGGTTGCAAGAGCAGAAGAGAAACGAATCCACCGCAGAAAATAAAACGACAACATGAAGAGAGTGTTATTGCTGAAGCACAGGAAAGTATGGACAGGAACGATATGCGGAAGTTTTATGCAACTGTCAATGGCGCGCGGCACAAAACTGCGCCAGTGCCCGCCATGTGCAATGACCGGGAAGGAAATTTGCTGCCAGACAAAACAATGATGGCAGCCAGGTAGAAGGAGCACTTCGAAGATTTGTTGAATGGTAGCAGCGAAGGAGCACCCAGGAACAGGATTAACATAATGGATGACAGTCAAGCAGTGGACCCACCAACACTGGATGAGGTTAAAAAGGCCCTTAAGGAGCTGAAAAACAGCAAGGCTGCTGATAAGGATGAGATCCCGGTCGAACTTCTTAAGCACGGAAGCGAGCAGCTACATCAATCAATCCACCAGATTATAATAAAGATTTGGGAAGATGAAGAATTGCCCACCAGTTGGTTGGATGGCCTCATATGCCCAATCTACAAGAAAGGGCACAGACTGGAGTGTGCCAATTATAGAGGGATTACCCTAATTCGGCGTATAAGATACTGTCGCGTGTCCTGTTCAACAGACTGCGACCTCTTGAGGAGTCCTTCGTCGGCGAATACCAGGCTGGTTTTCGTGAGGGCCGATCAACAACGGATCAAATGTTTGTCCTGCGGATGATCCTAGATAAATTTCGGAAATATAACTTGCAGACTCACCATCTGTTCATTGATTTTAAAGCAGCGTACGATTCAGTGAAAAGAAATGAGCTTTGGCAGATAATGTCAGAACATTGTTTTCCGGCGAAACTAATTAGACTGATACGCGCAACGCTGGATGGATCAAAATCAAGTATTTGGATCGCGGACGAAGTGTCTACGTCGTTTGTGACCTTGGATGGACTGAAGCAGGGGGATGCTCTTTCAAATTTATTGTTCAACATTGCACTCGGAGCGATTAGGAGGTCAGGCGTGCAGAGGATTGGCTCTATCATCACACGGTCGCACATGCTCCTCGGTTTTGCGGACGATATTGATCTCATCGGCATCGATCGTCGGGCAGTGGAGGAAGCTTATGCTCCTCTGAAGAGAGAGACAGTGAGGATAGGCTTGACGATTAACTCTACCAAGACGAAGTACATGATAGCGAGTAGAGACAGAAGCAGGCCTAGTGGTGTTAGTTCTGAGGTAGTGATTGATGGGGAAGTGCTTGAAGTTGTTGAAGAATTTGTTTATCTTGGAACACTTGTGACATGTGACAATAACGTTTCCCGTGAAGTGAAAAGGCGTATTGCAGCTGCGAATAGGGCCTTTTACGGATTGCGTAGCCAGCTTAGACGGGACCTACTTGCAAACGCAAACAAAACTCGCTCTGTATAAGGCGCTGATTCATCCGGTTGCCCTCTACGGTCACGAAGCGTGGACGTTAAAGGAGGTAGATCGAATAGCTTTTGGAGTTTTTGAGCGCAAAGTGCTGCGGACAATTCTCGGTGGGAAACAAGAAAATGGAGTGTGGCGCAGACGCATGAACCACGAGTTGTACGAGTGTACGTAGATGCGAGTATGAAACGTATAAAATACGGCAGACTTCAGTGGGCTGGACACGTAGTGCGAATGTCGGAAGAAAGAATAGCGAAAACAATATTCAGCAGAGAACCCGGAGAGGTAGGCGGCTTCGTGGGCGGCCGCCAACTCGCTGGCTGCACGCAGTTGAAGAAGATCTACGATCCCTACACGTTCGGGGAAACTGGAGGAACATCGCCCAAGACCGACGAAGATGGTGCTCTACTATACGCTCGGCGTTGGAGTAAAGTAACTTTGTAGCCAACAAGGTATCAAGGTAGGTACTAAGACGCCTTGCATCCAGTCGGCCGGAAATGTCGCGGTTTTCCATATGTTGCTGAATAATTGATGCATCAGTTGTGCGGATATAACGGGGTCAGCTTTGAGCTTATCAGCTGATATGCGATCGACTCCCGGGGCCCTGTTCGATTTTATGCTACGGATGGTTGTTTCTATCTCCTGCAATGATGGAACTTTGCTGTTGACACGGGTAATGCGTCGAACCCTTGGCGGGTGATGCTGAGATGTTGGTTTCGTAGCCGACACTTGGAAAAGGTTTACAAAGTGCTCGAACCAGCGTTTCAACTGGTCAGCCGGGCCGGTCAATAACTGTGCAGATATGTATTTCACGGGCATCGTAGCGTTCATTTTAGTCCAACAAAGGCAACGTGAAGGAGCGCAGAGCATGTTCACCTCGTAGGCCACAATATAGCAGCATTTGACCTTGACGCGACACCAATCTGTGTTCTCCAAAGTTCGGCCAACGGACTTCGCAAAGTTCTAGGATCTCAAGCTTCTTACGGCATGCCTCATTGACTAGTTGTGCCAGTTTACCCTGCTGAGCTAGGGTTAGTACATTGTCCGTTGCTTCGCGCTAAAAGTCGTTGCCGTGGAATTAGTTCGTAATCTCTCATTTTTGGTTTCGGAAACAGTAGGTTGTCGGCCCAAGGTCCCCTATTCACCGTGGTATAGCTTCCGGTGGAGGAGCATTTCATACTCAGCCGCTGGATGCCAGAACAGACGCTGTTTGAGCCGCATCTCTTTGGTGAACTCGGTTGCTCGGTGCGTACCTCCTCAATATAGCTGAAGTCAAAACGATAACGGTGCCCACTGCCCAGGCTGCACTACCAGCTAAGCACACAACTCTTAGCTGGCGGTCTTTGGTCATCGTTTGACCCGTGAAAGCATGAGCAAGAATTCCTTAAGGATTTAATCCTGATTTTTTTTAAGGATTTCTTCCGAAAATCCCTCCACAAATTTCTTTTTTAAAATGTCCATGTATTTCCCCAATCTGTTTCTTTACGTGCTCTATATAGAGCACATATGAGCACTTCTACAGTTACTAACTGAGAGCTTCCCATGCCTATGACCACTTTGCACTCGTATATCGTGTGACAGGCACGAGTATGCCCTATATGCCCAGAAGCCAAGGAAATTTCCTTTACGAAAAGTCCTTAGATCGACTGTGAATCGAATCTGTCACTCTCAGTATGGGTTTGCCTAATCCTCACATGGCTACCACTTTGGTTATATGAGTCCTAAATAGGGCCTCTATAGGGCACTGCATGAAATTCTCTCCTTCTCTTTCACTCTTACAGGGATTTTGTAAACAACAAGGCCAAGAAACGTCAAAATCCCATACAAAATCAAAACAGTGCAGTGCCCTATAGGGCACTGCATGAAATTCTCTCTTTCTCTTTCACTCTTACAGAAATTTTGTAAACAACAAGGCCACGAAACGTCAAAATCCCACACAAAATCAAAATAATGCAGTGCAGATGATAGCAATGAAAAGAACAGCGAGCGCCAAACGGCGTGGCCTGTTTAGATGCTCATAGAGAAACTGACGGCCTGCTTCGTTCAAGTTCCATGAACCGCCGTCGTCGCCATGCGTGGTGCCGAACCAAACCCCGGAAAAGTCAAGAGCGCGTAACGCTAGAGCTTTTTGAGAAAGTGACTTGCACTGAAGAGGGTAGACCTCAACCGTGTACTGCAACTGCTCAAAATTCATCTGTTAATGAAAATCTACGCTTGCGGGAGCTTTGAAGTCGGCAGATGCACGCCGTGGAAATCTCCTTCGAGTATAGGCTCATTTATCTATAACACTTCCAAATGAATTATTTATATTTGTTTTCGGAGAAACCCACATACAAAAACAGATTTCCCTGTCTGCATCGTCGTTTTCCGTTGGCAGCAAATAGTGAGTATAATGTGTACAGGGATTGAATGGATGGTGGATAATTGCGTGTATGTTAACAAGACCGGGACCGACGCGGCGCGGTGGGGCTTACGAAACCGACCGCAACAAACAAACGCAAGTTTGCGATGACCGCGGTGTAGCTGGTGTGAACATCACTTCCGATTTCACTTTTTTTGATGATCGGTTAACGAGAGTTACGATAAACTTTTGAAATTATTTCGCTACTTGGTTTTATAAGATGCTCGTTTATCAAATATACACTTGACGAAAACGAGGCTGGCGGGATTCATGAGTTACGAATCATACTGTCACAAATAAGTAAGTTGAAATACTCTTAAAAACTAGCCCCTTACTACGGTACATTCATTTTTATCGGGGCGTTATATATGACCCAGTAAGTTTAAAAGGGTTAAAGCTGTGGAATCAATTAATCAGGTGCTAATGAAATTACACCATCGACACCTAAAGCCAACAGCCAGTCATCAACTTCGGCATCGGATTGGACAAATTACTGCTCTATGCACTTCGTATTTGTGTGGCACGGATCAATCATAAAACTGGTAGCACGTGTGGTTGGTCCAATGAAGAAAGCTGCCAGCCCAACCTCTCCATCTGGTCTACTATCTGTACCATTCAGCCAGCGGCCTACACCGTGCCTGATTAGACGCTTTAATAGTTAGGTGCTTTTTTGTGAATCAATCGTGCATCGCGTCGCTGCCACCTTCCTGTCCTATCCACGCTCTATTACTGTATGAAACTGGTTACACCATCGTCAGCAGCAGCTCGGTCTTTTCAGCAGCACTCCGTCAATCATCTTTTACCGCATTCAAACGACTAGCTAATCAGACAACCGATTGATTAGTCTATCGGTTTATTGATGGCTCCTCTGTGCTGCACAGAAGCTATGGAGAAAGACTCATTTGCAAATCAATCGAGATGTCGATAGTAAAACAGTTGCTTATTTACATTTTTGTAAAACCTTGATTGTGAAGTAATGTAGTTATTGTAAACACCGAAGGAACTTCTGGAGGATTCCCATAAATAAGTCTTAGTTAGAAGATTTCTATAAGAAACATCAGTAGGGTTTCCACAAGAAACTTCTGGGGGAAATTCAGAAGACACTGCAGAATGATTTGTAGAAGGAACACCTTGAAGACTCCCAACAGCTAGTCCTGGAGGACTCCCAGGAGCAACTCCTGGAGGATTCGTAGAATAAACTCTTGAAGGATTCACAGGTGGAATTCTTGGATGATTCCAGATGTGTACTGTACGTATACATATTAAAAAGAACTCCTGCAGGAGTCCTACTGGTAACTCCTGGATAAATGGAAGTCCCAGAAGGATTTCCTGGAAAATCTCAAAAAGGAATTCTGGGAGAACCCCAGAAAAAGTAATCTTGGGAGAATTCAATAGAAATACACTAGAACTCCAATGGCGCTGTAGTCACTTTTCTCATTTAGTTATTTTAATAACTTTAATTGCAATAACTTACTATTCTTAAGACGCCATCTTGTAGAGGAGCTTTTATTTTGGTAAACAAACTTAACTTGACACTTCTAGTACCGCTGATGACACTGTAAGGGCGTGGCAAACTAGATGTTAGTCACATGAATAGTCGCGACATTGGACTTCTGTGGCTAGTTATTCTACTGAGAATTCCCGTGGGAAATTCTGAAGATGCGGAGATACTCTTGTAGTAATTTCTCAAGGAACATGTTGGCAAATCGCAAAAGCAACTCATAAGAGATTTTGAAGAGGATGTCTTGGTTAAAACTTAGAATAATTTTCTTGATGAATTTCGATTCTTAAGTGAACTCCCGTAGAAACTCCAGAAGGGATTTAAAGAGAGACATCTGGATTAATCTGTAAAAATTCCAGGAGCCAGAAAATCCTTCAAAAAAATCCCAGAGGTAACTTTTACAGAAATACCAGGAGGAATCTCAGAAGATACTCATGGAGGAATGTCTTTCTGAAGGAAATAAATATACATATAGTTGAGATATCGAATCGAGATCGCGTTTCAGGAGGTTGATTATTCCGGAAAGTGTATCAAAAATCTGGATAACCTAATGACAATCTCGTTTTGGCGTCAGTTAAAAAACTGTAGATGTGAACTGTACAGCCAAGATGTGCCAAATGATGTCAACAAACTGTTATATAACTACATAATTCTGGCGTTCGATTTAAATCAGTCGTATCAGCATGGGAATCACAGCAAACATACGACCTATTCAAATCGAACGACTGAATTGTAATGCCGACTAGCTTAGATGAGGAGTCTTCGTGAGACTCCCTGAAGCAACACCTCAGGATCGGCATGCTTCTCAACCAGTTTATCACGAGCAGGGAATTTTCGCACTGTTGTATCCTACACGACCGAGATAGCACTCCGAAAGAAGCGAGCAGGAATTCGCTATTACGCGGTCGTCACGCTGGACGTTAAGAATGCGTTCAACAGCGTCAGCTGGGCCGTCATCGAGTGCGCAATACACCACATTAGGAGTCCAGGTTAGCCTATGCCGGATACTGCAGTGCTACTTTATCTATGACACCGAGGAAGGTAAGAGAAGCTACAACATCACCGCGGGGGTACCTCAGGGGTCCATCGTGGGCCCGGTACTATGGAATGCAGTATTGAGGCTCAATCTTCCACCGGGCGTATAGCTGGTCGGCCTCGCCGATGATTTTACCCTCGTGGTATAAGGCGCGTCGATAGAGGAAGTGGAACTGACAGCAACGCACGCAATTGGCATAGTGGAGGACTGGATTAGCTCGAGACATTTGGCACTCGCGCACCACAAAACAGAGGTGGTAGTGGTAAACAACCGCAAGTCTGAACAACAGGCAGTGGTCACCATAAGCGGATCAGCGGATGTACGATCAGAGCGCTTACTGAAGCAATTGGGGGTCATGATCAGCGATAAGCTGAAGTTCGGAAGCCACGTAGAATATGCCTGCAAAAGGGCAAGCATGGCAATAATGTCATTGTGAAAGATAATGCCGAATAGCTCGGCAATAGTCTGGAGTAAGCGTAAGCTGCTCGCGGCAGTAGCGGTCTCCATACTACGATATGGCGCCGCTACATGTTGTAGGGCCTAGTGGTCAATCGAAACGAGAAGCGACTCGAGAGTACCCACAGGCTGATGTGCCTTCGGGTGGTCAGCGCAAACCGCACGGTCTCAAAGGACGCGATATGTGTGCTAGCGGGCATGCTGGTGGCAGAGGATGAAGAGTGCTTTGAGCGACTCGGCATAAGAGGCGCGAGGAGAATCGCCAGAACATCATCTATGCTGAGGTGGCAGAGGGAATGGGATTTCTCCAGCAATTTGACTTAATTTCTGTCAGGCCATGGGTGCTTGAGATGGTATCTGCACAGATTTGGACACGCAGGTTCCCCCCCATGCCCGGAGTGTGCCGACTGCGACGAGACCGCGGAGCATGTGCTCTTTGAATGTCCACGTTTCGTGGAGCAATGTTCGAGTATACAGGAGGTAAGCGGTAGAGATATCACGCCTGACAACATTGTTGGAAGGATGTGTACGGGGGCGGACAAGTGGGATTCCGTTACTTTCACGGTTTTTCGAATCGTACTTGAACTACAAAGAATATGGCGAGCCGAACAACAGCTAGTTGAGTTGGCTTTCCTTCCCCATCCAGGAGCTTGAGTTCAACGGGTAGTCTAAGTAGTAGCCAGGACCCGAGCTTCTGGGGGAGAGTGAACAACTTAAGGCGGTAGCTGGTGGAACGCTTAGTATTAGAGTGTACTCATGTACGGTCCCCCCACATTCTTGAAGTCATCCCTAATGGGCGTACCGCGAAGGTAAGGGAGAGAGACAGAGAGATTCACTTCTTCGGGTCCCTTTCCTTCCACTTCTCTCCACGCACCACACACCAGATCCTAAAAAATATCGACTTTACGTTCCCGGCGCTCCAGTAACCTTCGGGGTAGCGATGGCGGCCATTGTTGTCTTCGGGCTGCCGAGTATGTTGACGGACTCGGTTGAAGGGACTGTGTTCTACCCAAACACAGTGGGGTTCTGCTGTTCTTCTTCGCTTTACTTCTTTCTGTCTTCCACTACTTCATCTTTCTTTTTCAGGTACAACACTTGCAAGTAACTAAGCTGTTCCTTCAACCATTTCGGTTGGTGGTTATTTCCCAACTCGTCAAGTATTAAGGAGTGGAATATACTTGGGTAGCTGCTCTTCAGTGATCGGGCAGTGACCCAAGATAGCGTGCTGCACTGCTGCGGTTTTCGTTTCCGTGAATTCGTTCGTGTGCAGATATCCTTTCATCTGGGTTCAGCATTTGCCACTTCTTTAGGAAACGAAAAGAAAGTCTTTTTTCCCTCTGGTGGTGAATTTTGGAAGTGGCGTGGGTGGTGGCGTAGTACGGTAGACTAATAAATACAAAACACTCTACACTGAACAGCGAACACTTACATACTTTAGGAATGTGTTTTCTGGTTGAAATGTTGCAAAATATTCTGTTAACCCTCAAGCAGTCGCGTCTTCGGCCACCCTCAGCGACACCACGCACACACTGTATACCACAAGCGAGCTTTTTCATGGTGCGTGTACTGTGTACACTAGTGTGGGACACGCTTGTATGAAAAAAATAAATCCTCGCTCCAGTCGACTTTTTAGATCCCATTTAGGCCCCATATGAACTGTACAAAATTTCAGCGCAATCGGTGAAACTATAATTTAGCGCAAGCGGTTCAAAGTTTGCATAGGATTTACTATGGGAAAAGTTACACTTTCAAACAAAAAATCCCAGAGGTCGCCCTTTGTCTCCTTAATTCAAATCGATCAATGCTTGTTGTAGAAACAACATTTACGAAACTTTCCTTCGAAGACCGCAAAACGATTGGATGCTTGTGGAAAAAGTTATTGATTTATTACCGATTAGTAATCCAACAAACAGCTTTTTGTTTGGTTTTATCAGCAGCACTGCTGCTGCCGTTGTTGCATGGGGTGGCGGGAGACATCACCACCCCCAGAAACAGCAGCAGCCAAGGCAGCAGCTACAGTGCTGCTAATAAAACAAAACAAAAAGCCGTTCGTTCGATCACTAATCGGTAATAAATCTATAACTTTTTCCACAAGCATCCAATCGTTTTGCGGTCTTCGAAGGAAAGTTTCATAAATGATTTTTCTACAAGAAGCATTAATCGATTTGAATTGAGGGGACAAGGGGCGACCTCTGGGATTTTTTATCTGAAAGTGTAACTTTTCCCATAGTAAATCCCATGAAAACTTTGAACCGCTTGCGCTAAATTATAGTTTCACCGATTGCGCTGAAATTTTGTACAGTTCATATGGGACCTAAATGGAATCAAAAAAGTCGACTGGAGCGAGAATTTGATGTTTGTCCCATACTAGTGTACACGACGCAACCACTCCCGTAACATACACGGAGAAACCAAAGTATCCAAAAGTAAGTTCATTCCACCCAACTTCGAGATTGCATGCGGGAAGCCAATTTTGAGTTAATGGAGTCAATGTTGAGGTACGTAGTTTGCATTTAGCCGTATTCGGCCAAAGTATCTAGAGTCGAAGTTTTTTTTACTCAACCGTCAGTTAAAATTACTCAACTTTGGGTACTATATCACTAACTCAATTTTGGCTTCCCGCATTGAACTGTTAAAGTTGGGTTGTTTTGCTGTTAACTCTCCGACAACGATAATGAGAGCGAATGAAAAAAGGTTGCAAAAAAGACTCAAAAGTGAGTTTAAAAATACTCAAATTTGGGTTCTCTTGTTTTTCAGTATTAACGATACTTTGTTTAACACGCGGACATCTGTATCGGACAAAACTTAATTTAAACAACTTTAAACAAACGACTGAGGAGATGGAACTGTTACCTGATTCTCAGGTAACCACTAAGCATTTGAATAAGCCGTACAGCAGCTCGGGTTATGCATTTGAACTGCTTGCTGCCCTACATAAGCAGGTCTAATGCATAACTGACTTAAGCTTTGCTGCTCAGAAACTTTCTGCTGCTGATTAGCATTTCAACTGCTTGAAGTGTTTTCACTTGGGGTCAATCAGAATGCTTTTCAACTGCTCTTTAACCCTTCCAGGACGGTTGGGTCATTTGCACCTCGCTGACGCGTTCTACAGCGGCGAGGTAGGTGAAAAAAGTCGTCCCGAAGGGGTTAAATGTTAAGAGCAAAGAGGTTGGGAGATGTGTTATGCATTTGGCAACACATATTGTCTCTCTCTTACAGAGCCTGTGCTTTTGTTTACAAATATGTGCTCTCTCTCTCTTCTTGGCGTAACGTCCTCATTGGGACAAAGCCTGCTTCTCAGCTTAGTGTTCTATGAGCACTTCCACAGTTATTAACTGAGAGCTTCCTCTGCCAATGACCATTTTGCATGCGTATATCGTGTGGCAGGCACGAAGATACTCTATGCCCAAGGAAGTCAAGGAAATTTCCTTTACGAAAAGATCCTGGACCGACCCGGAATCGAATCCGTCACCCTCAGCATGGTCATGCTGAATACCCGTGCGTTTACCGCCTCGGCTATATGGGCCCTGTACAAATATGTGCATCAGATTTATTTCTGCATTTCCCTCTACGCATCCAAAAAAGCCCTACAGAAAATATTACTGCTGCTGGATTGCATTACGAACTTTTCCATATAAAAAATTGATCGAATTATTATTTCCTCGGAAAATGTGTGCCGAATAGGTAGATGCTTTGGTAGATCATAGGATTGTTTGAGACAGGGAAGAGAGAATCATACTCTACAGATAAAAGAAGGGATGATAATGCTTTATTTACCACAATGATCTTTTTGAAAACAGATATTGGATGTTGAACCGGAGGTTGTTATTCAATCATTCTTTATATTGGCGATAAAATCAACGCACGCCACCGGAACAGCTGTAGCATCATGGATCAGGAGCAACAGAATCAGTAACAGATATGATTGATCAATCTCCGGATCGTAAGTTCAAACCCACATCACTACAAAAATGAATAAAAAGGTACATACCACCTTGCACCAGCTGGAATATGGAAGGACGATAAAGCGGAGAATCAAGCTGAGAAAACGAGAGGCAGACGTCAATGTTTTTTTTTTTATCCAGAGCCGTTACGCTTCTTTAACATTTCGTCACGACGTTCTTGGAGGTGTTGCACCTATTAAATTATTAAATCTATGGTTGCACTAAGACAGCCCGTTATTTTGCCAAAGCTTGCTGTTAGGTAGCCCAATGGGCGCATACACGGCTAATAAGCATAAAGCGTCTTGTCGTAAAGGCCACTTAAATGCTTACTGCATAGGTTCCCAAACTTTCGGGTGCGCGACCCGTTTTAACCAGCAGACGTACCTTTCGCGACCCACCACAGAAATTCCCTCATTTGTTGTCTGTTTCAGTAAGTGTGAAGAATTAGCGTTAAGTTAAAATTCACAAATTCAAAGAAACTAAAAAAAAGTAAAATCACAGACAAACAGACGTAACACTTGCGAAATTTCCATCGACCACGCTTTTAACGATCATTTTAAATTTTCATAGTTGTGACTTTCAAAACCAGAGGCGCGCGCATCGTTTTTCTATGCGTTTGACGTTTTTCTATGCGTTTGACGTTACACAGTGATTCGTGCCACTTTTCTACCAGGTGATGGTAGTGTGAACTGGGCGATGGATTTCCATGAAAATCGTTCAAGGTGTTACGTCTATTTGTCTGTGGTAAAATATTCGACTGTACCTCGTGACCCCTTTGAAGCGGGCCGGCAACTCCCTGGGAAGTCGCGACCCACAGGGAAACCATGCACCGGATTACAGATTACCTAAAAATACGTTAAAAGAACGCAAAAATAAGTACACCGCTTGAACTTTTTACCCAGTTGTGGGTTGTTTCCTCGCTCTCCCGCTCGCAATGTTGTCAAAAACAAGGCGAGAAGCAGTTACCTAGCCGATAATGTCCGTGTGAGAAGCCAAATTTGGGTTTTTTTGCCGTTTACCCAGAAGTGGGTTTATTTCAACCCACTAGGGTACTTCGAAAGTCAACGCTAGGTAGAAAGAACTTTGCGATGGGTTGCAATTTTCTGCCGGGATCAAATGGAAACTTCCCACTGAGAGCTTTAACGCGGTATAGCCAAATTTGGGTTCTCGCACGGAAGAGCCGATATGAGTGAAAAGAACCTATATTTGGGTTGATTTCTGGTTCCGTGTGGCTTACTGGTTACTTGGGTTGTCATCGCAAAGGATGTACCAACACTGTATACCGCTAATTCTTGGTCCTGGTTTTGTATCTACAGATGTTCGAGACTGGAAGGCAATTTTTAAAATGTGCACTCAAATGGGCTTATCTCTCTCTAATCAGCGTTCTGTCTGGTACATTGTTATGCACAAGAAAATAAAACATAGAAAACTTCTTTTCCTACGTAATGTAATTGACGACCCAAACTCCGAAACCTGTCCGGGTGATCCAGAGATACGACAGTACACAAACTTTTCCTCTGTCAGCAGGTCAGACAAGTTTGGCGTTTCCAAAGGCGGCATATTGTAGTTCAAGAACCTAGTCTAGCGGTAAGATACCCAGAGGATTTTGTGTACCCTAACTTTAGACATATTTCTAGAAGATCAAAACGTAACATTATTCAGCAACTAGCAAAATTCTACTGTTAATTATTTCCAGAAAATAGGATAGATGTAGGCAGCTTATGATTTTATGAAGTATTAACTAAACGCAATAAAAGAATTTTATAAAAAAATGGACCAAATCTTCACCGTGCGGCGAATCCTTCAAAAATGTCGCGAATACCTGGTCACAGCGCATCACTTGTTCATTGACTTCAAGGCGACGTACGATAGAATCTTTCGCACAGAGCTTTGGAAAATCATGGACGAGAACGGCCGAGCAATGAAAGGATCAAAAATAAAAGCTTTTACGCCCTTTTAAAATGTTGGTACTGATACCGTCAAATTTGACTTTTGGGGGGCCCTCCTGGCCCTCTGAAAGGCTTTGGATTAAATCATAATCTCACATGTTGCAGGTGGCGTAGTAACAGACCTAGGGGTATGTGCACAGGACGAAAGACTTCCGGCCCCTGACCTCCAAGAGATTGAAGAGGAGCTTGGCCGGTTGAAAAACAACAAAGCCGCTGGAGCAGATCAACTACCAAGCGAGCTTCTATAATACGGTGGAGAAGCACTGGTGAGAGCACTACACTGGGTCATTACCAAGATTTGGGAGGAGTAAGTATTACCGGAGGAATGGATGGAAGGTATAGTGTGTCCCATCTACAAAAAGGGCGACAAGTTGGATTGTGTGAACTACCGCGCGATCACACTACTGAGCGCTACCTACAAGATACTCTCTCAAATTTTATGCCGCCGTCTATCACCAATTGCAAGAGAGTTCGTGGAGTAATATCAGACTGGATTCGTGGGTGCACGCACTACAACGGACCAGATGTTCGCCATCCGCCAGGTGTTGCAGAAATGCCGCGAATACAACGTGCCCGCACATCACTAGTTCATCGATTTCAAATCGGCGTATGATACAATCGATCGAGAACAGCTATGGCAGATTATGCACCAATACGGACTCCCGGATAAACTGATACGATGGATCAAGGCGACGATGGATCGAGTAATGTGCGTAGTTCGAGTATCAGGGACACTCTCGAGTCCCTTCGAATCTCGCAGAGGGTTACGGCAAGGTGATGGTCTTTCGTGCTTGCTGTTCAACATTGCGTTAGAGGGTGTAATAAGAAGAGCGGGGATTAACACGAGTGGTACGATTTTCACGAAGTCCGTTGAGCTGCTTGGTTTCGCCGATGATATTGATATTATTGCTCGTAAATTTGAGACGATGGCGGAAACGTACATCCGACTAAAGAGTGAAGCCAGGCGAATCGGATTAGTCATTAATGTGTCGAAGACAAAGTACATGATGGCAAAGGGCTCCAGGGAGGAATCACCGCACCCGCCACCCCGAATTTATATCGAATTTATAATGATGAAATCGAGGCGGTTGAAGAATTCGTGTACTTGGGCTCACTGGTGACCGCCGACAACGACACCAGCAGAGAAATTCAGAGGCGCATTGTGGCAGGAAATCGTGCTTACTTTGGACTCCGCAGAACTCTACGATCTAATAAAGTTCGCCGTAACACGAAGTTAACCATTTACAAAACGCTGATTAGACCGGTCGTCCTCTATGGGCACGAAACATGGACCCTACGTGCAGAGGACCAACGCGCCCTTGGAGTTTTCGAACGGAAGGTGTTGCGTATCATCTACGGCGGAGTGCAGATGGAAGACGGGAGAAGGCGAATGAACCACGAGCTGCATCAGCTGCTGAGAGAATCAACCAACCATCGTCCATACCGCGAAAATCGGGAGTCTACGGTGGACGAGTCACGTCATCAGGATGTCAGATAGAAACCCGACTGGTTCTCGAGAGTCATCCGACCGGTACAAGAAGACGTGGTGCGCAGCGAGCTAGATGGGTCGACCAAGTGGAGGACGATCTGCGGACCCTACGCAGAGTGCGGAACTGGAGACAAACAGCCATGGACCGAGTGGAATGGAGACGCCTACTATGTACATCAGAGGCCACCCAGGCCTTAGCCTGATCGGAGGGGTTAGTAATATGTTGCAGAACCCAACTCACGGTGTGTCTGGTAGAACAAATTTATTACAAAAAAAATGGGCATCGCTAATTTTTATGCTACGTGAAAGTTGACGCTACCAGCTTTCATTCAAGCCCAACATCGAAATATTCCATCGGGGGAACTTTTTCATACAAAAATTGGGTATGTTTGTTAAGTAGAAATAGGGATTAATTTGGAACCGTGCATTTTGTATGGGGAAAAACAGTATTCTGAAAAAGTTGTTCGGGATCCCTCGGTGGATTTTTTTGAGGGACCCTGCAAATGAAAGCTGAAAGCCTCTATTTTTGAATAGCGAAAAATTTGACGATGCCCATTTTTTTGTTATAAACTTTTCCCATACACACGCCGTGAACTAAAATAATCCGGATGGAATTGAAAAACATCATCGTAACCTTCACTTGTCAGTAGAAAGTTCGCGTATGTTATCAGCCTGCTAATTTTCTAACACTATTGATGCGTGGAATCCCATGTGGGATGAAACAGGCGCACGTGATTTTGCTATCAGCAAACGATTGATAAGAACGTCAAGTAATCCAGTTCTGTTGGGTTAATGAGTTGTTAAAATACGACCATTGAAATTCGAATGTAAACAGATTTGACTCTAAATTGAAATGTGAATTGACCAATAGTTGCAACGTTCGCTCAATCCGACTATTTTGAGCAATCGTAAGTTGATTTCCTATCTTATTTGATGCAGCTGCATATTTCACAGTTTAATGCAACTTGAGAAGAAATACGGTAAATGTCCGTCGGTAGAAATCTTAAACTACCTTCCCAATATCATATGACCCGACGACCCAGTTTCACAAACGATTGCCCATTGTACCGAACGGACAGTTCGATTTCCCTACAATTGCAAGTCTCATATCAATGGCACGGCGGCACCATATGGCACCGTGTCCCATCAGTCATGACATGGATGGGCATTAAATTCCACCGTGTCTCCGAGAGTGTGGGATTTCACTCTAACGGATTTGTGTTGTATGGGGGATGCATAAGGCAGCAGCAACAATTGCCAACAATAACCCAGTACTGCATACTAGGCTAGTAGGTATTTTGCGAGAAAGCGGGGGCGGGAAGAAACGTGCCGTCGAGCCATAAATATTGGAGCAGAACTTCTACATAGCAAGCGGTGTCAGCCACCTGGTTGACTCCGATGACGACAACGAGAAACCGACAGCAAGAAACATGTTGCATGTACCTATAGTTTTCCATCATTCATAATGTCACTCTGTCACTGGAACATAGTACAAACACTAGGATGGGTAATAAACAATTTCTAGCTTCAGCTCACTTTTGTGTGTTCCATACAAAAAATTCAGCTTGATTGAAGGAACTATCTTCTCACATTAGGCGCTGTGAAAAACGTAACTATTTTTCAATCTAAAGCGACGAGTTGCAAAATCATATTTTTACTGCACTTCGTAGGGTATGTGTGCCATCTGTAATCTCATGCTCCCATATTCATCATATTCGAAAACAAGCGATTACGGCACCGATTGATTCCGGTTTTTTTTTTTGTTTTTATGGGTGCTCTCTTTTAACAAAAAATACAAAATAAGAAACAAAACAAACAGCGCTTCAATCCTCTGTTTTTCGTAGGATGAAAATCTGAGCCACATGCTTAATAAGGGAACCAATACCCTACCTACATTAATCCAATGAGGCTTCCCGATTTTAATAAATATGATTAGTGCTGTAAAATCGAGTTTTGCAACGAATTGCATACATTTTTTTTTTGCAATTTCTCATCGTAATAGGCTGTTTTACCTCACGCAAATTTGACAGGAAAAGGCCTACTTTCCCTCACCAAATTAGCAGTGCTGTAATGGTTCATTACAGCACTTATTTGCGTGGCGTAATGAACCATTACAGCACTGTTTTCAGTTTTGACTTTCTTAAACATGGCTATTGTGGTAAGGGATAATATGAACTATCAAATGATAACTGGATTTACAGATCAGGCTCAATTCATTTATTTGACTTGATTTTTAGGCTGCGTCCTGTGTGTAGACATTTCAAATGTACGAATCCAACTGTCATTAGCGTGAGAGAGAAGAGAGGAAAGAGAATATGAGTGAAGAGCCCTCGACGCCGGTCGAGTGGTAGATTCGGCACCCGACTATGCGTGCGATCGGTGAAAGAATGAAAACCATGATCAGTTAATCGGATATAGCTGTTAGCGACGGACGTGTTGCAGTTACGCAGTTGAAAACGCTTCACGTTTTCAACTGATTTAAACAGGTTACGACATGGTGCAGTCGGTAGCCGAACTATATTGTTTTCTGGAGTGAGCATAGAAAGGAACAGAAAAAAACGAACGATTGGAAATTGAAATTAAGGTAAAATTGCCAAAAAAAAAAGAAGTGGATTTTAAAAAGAGTGAGATCGAAAAAGCCAAAAAATAGATGGGGCTTTGAAAAACAAAGAAAAAAATAAATGCCGGAGATAAGAAATACAACGCCAACTAAAAAATAAATGAGATACAGAGAAACAAATAAAAAATAAATGAAGGAGTTAAGTCGAAAAACAAAAGCCAAAAAATAAATGGAGCTTTGAAAAAAGGAGAAAAATGCTGGGAATAATAGATAAGCAGCCAAAAAAATAAATAAATGGAGATAAAAAAAATACGAGTATGCAAAAAAAAAAATAAATGATACATGGAAGAGAAACAGGCTCAAAAGAATAAAGAAGTTTATGAAAGATGCCGAAACAGTGGAGGCAGAGCAAAAAAAAAAAAACGAGAGGTATAGAAATGACGGAACAGAAAAAGGCGAGTATTTAAATCGTATGAAACGAACGGTGAAAAGTGGCCTAACGGTAGTTGACAAGTGAAATATTAATTGAAATCAAATAAAGGCATCAACTTCTTCATTTATGAAGACCTGGAGGAATGTGAGTGATGAAGTGAAAAAGAAAATCAACAGCTATTTTATAAGGTATCTCGTAAGAGCCTTGCTCAGTGTGGTAGAGTGGTATATTGTGCAGTGCAGTGTAATGGATTGTATGAATATTTGAGTTTTAAAAACTGTCGAGATGTGCCGCCGGTGGAATTGCTAGCAAAAGTCAGAAAAAGTAATGATCAAACGTTGGACGAATGTCTATCGCATGTGTCCCTGTTGAAAACTGTTTTGCGTACAAAATGCGGGAAATCCTTGCCAATAATTGATGGTGGATTTTTATTTTACTTGGAGTGCAGTTGAAATAGATTTGGAGAGAACTTTCATTGAGTTTTGGATGATTTTGGATTAAGTTTAGATTGGATTGGTTAAAAGTTGAATTTAGATTGTATTTCGGTTGTATTGGATTGGACTATATTTTGATTGGATTTGCACTACAGTAGAATTGAACAGGACTTGATATTGAATGAATTTGAATGTGATTTAGGTTGGTATTACTATGAATTTGCTTTCAATTGGATTTGTTTCAAATTTTGATTGGATTTCGGATTAGATTAGATTTGAACTGTACATATTTGGATTAGATTTGTTTTAGATTTCAGTTGAGTTTTGAAAGGATTTGAATTCGATTGGATTCGGATCAGATTCTCGCTAACGGAGCTAACTTTTGTTAAACACAATGATCAAAATATTGGTTACAGTTGGATTGACTTTGAACTGGATTTCCATTATATTTGGATTGGATTTGCTATGAGTTGCATTGGATTCCAAATTTGCTTTTGATTATATTTAGATTGGATTTGCTTTAATTTTAGATTGGATTCCGTATTAGATTTGTATTGGCTTTGAATTGGGTTTAGATTGGATTTGGATTGAATTTGTATTGGATTGGTTTCAGATTGGATTAAGGTTGTATTTTTATTGAAATGGCTCTGGCTTAGATTTGGATTGGATTTGAATTTGATTCGGATTAGATTTGAATGGAATTTCAATTGAAATTGAAATCGAATAGGATTTGTATGAGGTTTGAATTAGATTTGGATTGGATTTGGTTTGGGTTTGAATTGGATTTGGATCGGATTTGGAATTGATTTGAATTGGACTTGAATTTCGATTGGATTTGGATCAGATTTGGATTGGATTGGATTTGGATTGAGTTTGTATTGGATTGGTTTTAGATTGGATTTAGATTGTATTTTGATTGAATTGACTGTGGATTAGATTTGTATGAGGATTGAATTAGATTTGGATCGGGTTTGGAATTGATTTGAATTGAATTTGGTATTGATTTAAATTGGATTTGGATTGGATAAAATTTGGAATGGATTTGGATTGGATTTGAATTGGATTTGGATTGGATTTGGATTGGATTTGGATTGGATTTGGGTTGGATTTGGATTGGATTTGAATAGGATTTGGATTGGATTTTGATTTGATTTTAATAGGATTTGGATATGATTTGAATAGGATTTGGATTGGATTTGAATTGGATCTGGATTGGATTTGGATTGGATTGGATTAAGATTGGATTAAGATTGGATTTGGATTGGATTTGGATCGGATTTGGAATTGATTTGAATTGAATTTGGAAATGATTTAAATTGGATTTGGATTGGAAAAAATTGGATTGGATTTGAATTAGATTTGGATTGGATTTGGATTGGATTTGAATAGGATTTGGATTGGATTTGGATAAGATTTGGATTTGGATTGGATTTTGATTTGATTTGAATAGGATTTGGATTTGATTTGAATAGGATTTGGATTGGATTTGAATTGGATCTGGATTGTATTTGGATTGGATTGGATTAAGATTGGATTAAGATTGGATTAAGATTGGATTTGGATTGGATTGGATTGGATTGGATTTGGATTGGATTTGGATTGGATTTGAAAAGGATCTGTATTGGATTTGGATTGGATTTGGATTTGATTAAGATTAGATTTGGATTTGGATTGGATTGGATTTGGATTGGATTGGATTTGGATTGGATTTGGATTGGATTTGGATTGGATTTGGATTGGATTTGGATTGGATTTGGATTGGATTTGGATTGGATTTGGATTGGATTTGGATTGGATTTGGATTGGATTTGGATTGGATTTGGATTGGATTTGGATTGGATTTGGATTGGATTTGGATTGGATTTGGATTGGATTTGGATTGGATTTGGATTGGATTTGGATTGGATTTGGATTGGATTTGGATTGGATTTGGATTGGATTTGGATTGGATTTGGATTGGATTTGGATTGGATTTGGATTGGATTTGGATTGGATTTGGATTGGATTTGGATTGGATTTGGATTGGATTTGGATTGGATTTGGATTGGATTTGGATTGGATTGGATTGGATTTGGATTGGATTGGATTTGGATTGGATTGGATTTGAATAGGATTTGGATTTGATTTAAATTGGATTTGGATTGGATTTTGATTTGATTTAAATAGGATTTGGATATGATTTGAATAGGATTTGGATTGGATTTGAATTGGATCTGGATTGGATTTGGATTGGATTGGATTAAGATTGGATTAAGATTGGATTAAGATTGGATTAAGATTGGATTAAGATTGGATTTGGATCGGATTTGGAATTGATTTGAATTGAATTTGGAATTGATTTAAATTGGATTTGGATTGGAAAAATTTGGATTGGATTTGGATTGGGTTTGAATAAGATTTGGATTGGATTTGGATTGGATTTGGATTGGAATTGGATTGGATATGGATTGGATTTTAATAGGATTTGGATTGGATTTGGATTAGATTTGGATTTGGATTGGATTTTGATTTGATTTGAATAGGATTTGGATTTGATTTGAATAGGATTTGGATTTGATTTGAATTGGATCTGGATTGGATTTGGATTGGATTAAGATTGGATTTGGATTGGATTAGATTTGGATTGAATTGGATTTGGATTGGATTTGGATTTGGATTGGATTTGAAAAGGATCTGGATTGGATTTGGATTTGATTAAGATTAGATTTGGATTTGGATTGGATTAGATTTGGATTGGATTTGGATTGGATTGGATTTGGATTAGATTTGAAAAGGATCTGGATTGGATTTGGATTGGATTAAGATTGGATTTGGATTGGATTTGGATTTGGATTGGTTTTGGATTGGATTTGGATTGGATTTGGATTGGATTTGAATTGGATTTGGATTGGATTTGGATTGGATTTGGATTGGATTTGGATTGGATTTGGATTGGATTTGGATTGGATTTGGATTGGATTTGGATTGGATTTGGATTGGATTTGGATTGGATTTGGATTGGATTTGGATTGGATTTGGATTGGATTTGGATTGGATTTGGATTGGATTAAGATTGGATTAAGATTGGATTTGGATTGGATTTGGATTTGATTTGAATAGGATTTGGATTGGATTTGAATTGGATTTGGATTGGATTTGGATTGGATTGGATTTGGATTGGATTTGAAAAGGATCTGGATTGGATTTGGATTGGATTTGGATTTGATTAAGATTAGATTTGGATTTGGATTGGATTGGATTTGGATTGGATTGGATTTGAAAAGGATCTGGATTGGATTTGATTAAGATTAGATTTGGATTGGATTTGGATTGGATTTGGATTGGATTTGGATTGGATTTGGATTGGATTTGAATTGGATTTGGATTGGATTTGGATTGGATTTGGATTGGATTTGGATTGGATTTGGATTGGATTTGGATTGGATTCAAATAGGATTTGGATTGGATTTGAATTGGATCTGGATTGGATTTAGATTGGATTGGATTTGATTTGGATTGTATTTGGATTGACTTTGGATTAGACGTAGTTTGGGTTTGGATTATATTTGGATTGGCTTTTGAATTTTGTTTAGGCTTGATTTGTTTCCATTAAATTTAAGTTTTTATTGAATTGGTATGCGTTGAAATATGGTTGGTAATGTTGGAATAACTGATGGTATTGATTTTTTTCTGCCCAAGATTGTTTGATCTTTCAACTGAATTTTCTGGAGTTATAATCTTCTTTTGGATTATGCATCCCTGGTATTTTCGCAACATCTTGAGATATTTTTGCTTACGAGTGGCTGGAAGGGAGAGTGACATGTTGGAATTTTGACAGATTTCGTGCTAGTTTAGAACTGGAAATTCAAAATAGTGTGGATTTTGACAGATGTCCGCTGTTCCAATTTTGGCATCAATGCTACTTTAGGCATTTTAGTACCGCTATGCTGAAGTTCACATCATAACTTATAGAACAACTCGACCAATTTGATTGTTTCCTGGAACCAAGTTAACAAATGTTCATGTTTGAAATAGAAAATTTATTTCCATTCATTTTGGCAATGTTCAAATAATTCCAATTTAAGAGTAGAGGTAAGGGAGAATGTGGTAAGGGATAATATGAACTATCAAATGATAACTGGATTTACAGATCAGGCTCAATTCATTTATTTGACTTGATTTTTAGGCTGCGTCCTGTGTGTAGACATTTCAAATGTACGAATCCAACTGTCATTAGCGTGAGAGAGAAGAGAGGAAAGAGAATATGAGTGAAGAGCCCTCGACGCCGGTCGAGTGGTAGATTCGGCACCCGACTATGCGTGCGATCGGTGAAAGAATGAAAACCATGATCAGTTAATCGGATATAGCTGTTAGCGACGGACGTGTTGCAGTTACGCAGTTGAAAACGCTTCACGTTTTCAACTGATTTAAACAGGTTACGACAGCTATGAACATCGGTGTTCAGTTTGATGGAAAAGTTTTGTTAAATACTATCCTCAAGCGGTAATTTATGAAATTACAAAAAACGTTGTACGCAACTCGGTGCAGAACTCGATTTTTACAGCACTCGTTGTAATTATCTAACTCGGCAAGCCTCGTATAACTCGTGCTGTAAAAATCTTCATTTTGCACCTTGTTTTTTTTTTACTTATTCGTTTATTTGGAAGGCTCGGGCGCCACATGAGCATAACTGAGCCGAAATCTTTTGTTTTTTTTTTTACAATGATTTTACATTTTACAATTTATTACTGCCTTAAGCTATGTTAGGTTGGGAAGCCGAAGTACTCGCGGCTGTTTCGAGGTTAAGGATTGAGAAAAAAAAAAAAATTGGGGAGGAGGGATTTATGGGTTTAAAACTAAATTATTTGCTAACTTATATTAAAACATTGATGGGACAAATTGTCCATATCTGTAACGGAACCAAAAAGAAAGGACTTTATCGGTAGAAAACGACAAGAAGAGGACAAACGGAAGGGGGATGACGACAGACAGGGGCGAACAACAAAACCAAAAGGCGGACAACGAAAACAAGGAACGTACTACATCAAACTCTGACATCAACACGTTTCAAAAACTGGTAAATCAGGTTCATGTATTCCAAATCAAGTCCTGCCAACACTTCTCTAACGGGTTTCTGTTGTTTTCCTCGGACCCGGAGAATTTCATGCAGCTCAGATCTGACCTCACGATACTCATTGCATCCCCACACGACATGTTCGATATCCTGGTAAGCCACGCCACAGACACAGAGATTGCTTTCTGAGAGTCCAATACGAAAGGTATGTGCGTTGAACAAATAGTGGTTGGACATCAACCGACACATCACACGAATGAAATCGCGGCCTAAATCCAACCCTTTGAACCATGGCTTCTTCGACACCTGTGGAATGATGGAGTGCAACCATCTACCATCTCTCCATCTCTCCATGTGTGGTGCCAGCTGATCAAGGTCTCCTGACGGGCCAATGCAAAAAATTCATCGAAGGCGATTTGACGCTCGTAAATATCGCCTCCGCTAGCGCCCACCTTAGCCAGAGAGTCCGCTTTCTCATTGCCCGGAATTGAGCAATGTGAAGGGACCCAAGCTATGGTGATGATGTATGAGCGTTTGGACAAAGCACTCAAGACTTGGCGTATTCCATTCAGGAAGTACGCTGAGTGCTTCATCGGTTTCATTGACCGAACAGCCTCCAGAGAGCTTAGACTGTCGGTAAAAATGAAGTAGTGCTCAGGTGGAAGAGTGCGAATGTACTCTAAGGTGTAGTATATATCCGCTAGCTCAGCAATGTATACCGTACATGGCTTTTGAAGCATGTAGGTGGCGCTATGAAATTCGTTGTAGACACCGAAACCACTCGAATCGTCGGTTTTCGAACCGTCTGTGAAGAACTGTCTGTCCCCACTAACATGCCCGAACTTACTTGCAAAAATTTGTGGAATACACACGGTACGAAAAGATTCTGGTATTCCGGTGATCTCATCCTTCATGGACAGATCAAGATCTACAGAGCCACTGTCGAAGTTTGAGAAGTTGTCACGATTGGTGTTAACCGGAGATGGGCTTACCTCCAGCGTCATGTACCAGTAGTACACACTCATAAAACGAGTTTGAGGGTTCTGTTTGAGCAGCTTTTCGAAATTTTCTATTACCAATGGATTCACAACCTCGCATCGGATGAGGAACCGGAACGATAACTCCGCAAAGCGGTCTGTCAGAGGCTGTACACCAGCGAGTACCTCTAAACTCATAGTGTGAGTTGAGTTCATGCAACCTAACGCGATCCGAAGACAACGGTACTGAACCCGTTGAAGCTTCAGCAAGTGTGTTTTCGCCGCGGATTGAAAACAGAAGCTACCGTATTCTAAAACCGACAGAATGGTTGTTTGGTACAGCCTGATCAGATCTTCCGGATGTGCTCCCCACCATGTTCCGGTAATAGTTCGCATAAAGTTGATTCGCTTTTGGCATTTCTGTATCAGATACACAATGTGCTTCCCCCAGATGCATTTGGAGTCGAACCAGACGCCGAGATATTGAGAAGACATGCTATGAGTGATTGTCTTACCCATCAGATGGAGCGGAAACTTTGTCGGTTTGTGTTTTTTAGAAAAGACAACCATCTCAGTTTTCTCCGGAGAGAATTCGATACCCAGCTTGAGAGCCCAAGTAGACAAATTGTCCAAAGTATCCTGTAGTGGTCCTTGCAGATCGACTGCTATTGATCCCGTTATAGAAACAACACAGTCATCCGCAAGCTGTCTTAACGTGCAATTTTCCATGAGACAATCATCTATGTCTCTAACATAAAAATTGTAAAGAAGGGGGCTTAGACATGAATCCTGGGGGAGACCCATGTAGCTAATTCGTGAAACTGTCAAGTCGTCATGAGTAAAACTCATCTGCTTCTCAAACAGCAAATTATACAAAAAGTTGTTCAAAATTGGCGAAAGGCCACTTCCGTGTAGTTTGTCGGAGAGAACATCGACACAAACTGAATCAAAAGCTCCCTTAATATTCAAAAACACTGAGCCCATTTGCTGCTTTTGAGCAAAGGCAAGCTGAATTTCTGAAGTAAGCAACGCAAGACAGTCGTTCGTTCCTTTGCCTCTGCGGAAACCAAATTGTGTATCTGACAACATGCCATTCGATTCAACCCATTTGTCCAGTCGAAAGAGAATCATCTTCTCCAACAACTTCCGTAGACAAGACAACATCGCGATTGGACGGTACGAATTATGATCCGACGCGGGTTTACCGGGTTTTTGAATAGCTATCACTCTCACTTGCCTCCAATCATCCGGAATGATGTTGTTATCCAGGAACTGATTAAACAAGTTCAACAAGCGCCTCTTGGTGACGTCGGGGAGGTTTTTAAGCAAGTTGAACTTAATTCAATCCATTCCTGGAGCGGAACTGTTACATGAAAGAAGAGCAAGTGAGAATTCAACCATCGAAAACGGCCTATCCATGTCGTCCCTATTCTCGGAAACATCACGAATTATTCGCTCCACGGGTACGGAATCTGGACAAACTTTTTTTGTGAACTTGAGAATCCACCGAGGAGAGCTTTCTCGATCCTCGTTTACCGACGACGCGTTACGCCTTCTTCTCCCGACGTTCCAAAGAGTTCTCATTGATGTCTCGCGCGATAAACCCTCGACGAACCGACGACAGCAACCGCTTTTCTTCGCCTTGATCAAGTTCTTGAACTTGCTTTCAAGGGAAACGTACCGCTTAAAGTTTTCGACCGAACTGCGTTTCCGAAACTCTTTGAACGCAGCGGATTTCTCGCGATAGATTTCTGTATACTCGCTATCCCACCACGGATTGGGGGGTTTCCTGCGAGCCGAAGGACCTGGAACTGGCCGACGTTGTGCCTGCAGCGCGCTACTGATGATCAGTTCTGATAGAAACTGATACTCTTCCTGCGGTGGAAGAATTTCTATCGATTGCTCACCGTCGATAATTGCTTCCGCGTACTTTCCCCAGTCAATGTGTTTCGTGAGGTCGTAGGAAATGTCGATAGATGGAGGTTGACGTGAACCATTGGAAATAGAAACAACGATCGGAAGGTGATCACTACCATGGGGATTCTGGATAACCTTCCATGTACACTCCAGCGATAGTGTGCTCGAACAGATGGAGAGGTCTAATCGGCTGTCTCTAGGACTGCCATCTTTAGCTGGAGGTGCCACTCGCGTAACTTCTCCGGTGTTCAAAATTGTCATGTTGAAGTCGTCGCAGAGGTCATATATCAAAGTTGAACGGCTGTCATCATACAGTTCCCCCCAGCCTGTACCATGGGAGTTGAAATCTCCCATGAGCAGCCGTGGCTCAGGCATAACCGAGCAGATGTGGGCGAAATCCCTGCGAGATATCGCAGTTCTCGGTGGAAGATATATGGAGGCAACACTGAGGGTTTTACCTCGGATTGTCACCTCACATGCGACGGCTTCGATGCCTGTCATCGGTTGAAAATCGACTCTGTAAAATGAGTGCTGCTTTTTGATCCCTAAAAGCACCCCTCCGTACGAGTCGGACCGATCAAGACGGATAATGTTGAAATCGGAAAAAGGTAAGGTTACATCGGGTGTCAGCCATGTTTCGGATAGCGCAAAAACATCGCATTGTAAATTGTTTATTATAAATTTGAAAGCGTCTAATTTTGGTACGATACTACGACAGTTCCAGTGTAGCACAGAAATCATATCTTCGACCTCGGTGGTTAAATTAGCCATCGAAAGATACGAATGTCGCAAGGAGGGGCATTTTAGAAGCCAACTGCTTCAAAAGAGGAGACACACAAGGAAGAAGTGCTTTGACAATGCTCTTCACTGAGTCAGAAGCATTAAAGAAGTTAAGGACGATGTCTACGATGCCAGAAAGCGTAAACATCGGAGCACCAAGAGGTTGTTCCTGGTTCTCCGAATGCTGTCCCTCTGGCTGAGAAGTCGAAAAAATTGCGACATCTGGGATTTTTGATGTTCCCGGGAGCGAAGGAAAGTCTAGTTCATCTTGGATTTTGAATCCAGGAGGTGAACGTTTGTTACCTTTTTTTTAACACTCTTACAATTTGTCACGGTGGGTTGGGGGTCACTGCTAGACAGATTCCGAGGTTTTTTGGTGGGTCTCTGGAGCCTCACCCGTTTCCTCGTTTCACCCTTAAAAACAAAGGGAACCCCGTCCCCGACCTCAGAGTCAGAGCCCTGATCATCGAGAGACAAAGACGAGTAGATGTTGCATGATTCAACGACCGGAGCAGCTTTTCTCAGCATTTCGGCGTAGCTTCGCCTTGAACGCTGCTGCAACGATCGTTTTTGATGTTGTTTTCGCTGTATGTACTTCGGACAAACATTGAGATCGTGTGGACGGTCGCTACCACAATAAACACACTTGGGCGGCGTTTTACACGCACCGTCCACATGTCTCTCTCCGCATGTTGCACAGCGAGGTTTATTGCTGCAGTACTGGGCGGTGTGGCCCAGCTGCTTGCAATTGATGCAATTCATTACCTTCGGTACATACAGCCTCACAGGTAGCCGAAGTTTGCCAATCACCAGCAGATCTGGTAATGCAGATCCGGAGAAGGTCACAGAAAATTCTTCAGATGGTGTGTAAACCTTCTTCTCGCCCTCCTGGGATACCGAATGCAGTTGCCGGCAATCCAGTATCTGGACAGGAGGTAGAGAAGGGTTATGGAAACGACCACAGCCTTGCATGATCGTTTCGCAGGTCAAAGATGCGTCGGCGACCTTCCCCGAAATCTCTATCGACGCGCTCGGAAGGTAGACAAAGTACTCAAGAGTAAACAACTCGCAGGCCACAATCTCATTAGCGTGTTTTCGGTCGCCTACTGTCACCCGAAGCTTAGCTGTACCGACCATGTCAATGGAGACAACGGAAGAATACCGCTTAGTCAGATCCTTGCTGATTTGAACGGTGTTCAAACGTTTGCCTTTGGGTCGGAAGAAAACAACATATGGCCCGCCAAAGTCGGGAGGGTAGGCTTTGAGGCGGGGGGACGTGGAAACAGATTTGCTGTTGGTGTCCATTGGAGAAGCAGCAGGGTGAAGGGAGACAAAGGGGTTAGCATTTAAATCGCCTTGTTGGCTCGAGCAATCCGATACCAATAACAAAGCTTCGTTGATGCGGTACGATGTACCCCCGCCATCATCATCATCGCTCATTGTGGCAGCTAACTACCACCACGGGGCACTCAAAAATCTTAAACTAACACTTATCACGGGGACGAAATAATAAAAAAACAAGGCGCCGTCCACAAATTACGTAACGCTCTAGGGGGAGGGGGGGAGTACAGCTGAGCGTTACGGCCCATACAAAAATTTTAGGATTTTCATTTTCATACAAAAAAGCGTTACGGAGGGGGGAGGGGGGGGGGGGTCGAAAAATGTCGATTTTAGCGTTACGTAATAAATGGATGCTGCCCAAGGGACAAAATTAACTGTACAGGGAAAGTGAGGAAAAAAAAAGAGAAAAAAAACTGCTTATATACCAAATTAAATCTAATCAAAGAGTCAGTGGAGAGGGGGGAACAACGAAGGGTAACTTTGAATACTTATGTCGAATTCGTTTATTTGCACCGCCTGCACCGCTTTGCCACCGGGTGTAGCAAACTTGCACCGAAACCGTTCGTTTATTCGCAGGTACTGTTCTGTTTTGACACCCGATTGGCACCGGTGCAAGAAAATGCTACACCCAGTTTGAGCGCGCTGTAGCAGGTACAAAGCTAGTTTTACCAATACATGCATATCGCTGAACTTGTATCGTGGGTTTGTTTAGGTTGGAATGATGATTTTCTCTTCGGCATTAGGTAAACAGTTTTCTTGGATATTCATTTAACAGCAAATCTGTGCGTTTAGAAATCATTTAAACTTGATCGATATTATCACGATTTCAATCAACTTCTGAGAAATCTTCAAAATTTATCGGTAACTTGAAATTTCAAAGAGTTGATTCAACGTATATTTTTCCCATTACCATTTTTTTTTTGATTATCGCAAATGTGTGGACTATTAATAATGAAAAAATGACGTAATAAAGTTTTGATAAGCCCAGAATAGAATAAAAATCTATTAATTCAAATTGGACTGAAATATTACTGAAGTAACATTTTGTAGGTACAAACAGTTTCAAAAACCGTAAATTCTATTTTTTTTTCTTACAACAAATATTGGATTTTTTAAATTACATTGAAAGTTAAGGACAAACGTCTTAAAATCCCGCTTCAACAGTGCATCAGAACTTCAGACGCACAAATCTCAAGAAGCAAGCTTCAAACAACAGTAATTTTTATTATTCTCTTCTTGTTCACTTGTAATAAGCTTAAAATAAGAAGATCAGGTGCACTGGTTTTGTTTACGAAGAGATTTGTGCTCTCGAAATCGTGAGTAGGTGCCAAAGTCGGCCATTGTGGCGGCCATTTTGGGATTCTAACAAGTCTGTCCTTAAACAAATGTCACTAAAGGATGGTTAAAGCGTTTTTAATATGAGTTGCGTTTCAATAACGTTATGTTAAGCATTTATTTATTTTTCTTTTTACGCTAGCTAGCTAAACGGTTTCTATTGAACTGCCTTTAACATTTTTTGTGTTAAATTTGTGCATGTAGATCGTTTACAATTGTATGTTAGCATCCTTTTTTATTAGGCAACGGAAATTGTTAAATTCTAAAAAGTAGCTTTTTTGAAAAAATATGATATTGCGAGAATTTGAAGAAGATACATAATGTAGGAGTGTTAAAACATTGAATTACAATTTTCAAGTAACATTTATTATTACAAGTTTATCATGTACAAGTGAATAACTGAAAACTTTTAAAATTGTTAAATTGGATATAGAAAGTAAAAAATAAAAATAATTTTGTTCATCAAGGAAATCATGAAAACATTGATTATGTTTATTTTTGATATCCTTTATTGTTTTCATTGACGCTCTCACGCGCTCTTACTAATACCATCATAAGCTGTCAACAAATTGCACCGAAACCGTTCGTTTTTCCGGTGTCAATTGCTACACCGGTGCAGTGCACCGTCGGGAACAAACGAATTCGACATTAGCTTTGTGCTCTGTTTTGCCACAGGCTTGACGACGACAGGTCCAAGCGATGGGATCGCCCGCACTGGGAGGAGGCGAGCGGTGTGCGGCGGTTGAACGCTCTCTGCTCTTCTCTCGGTGGGCTGCTGCTGTCGACGACGATGAGCTTGGGTACTCACTGGAAGAAGCCGATCACGGCCGCGCGAGCGGCGCGGTATGCGGGAGGTGCTGCACTGATGTGCTCGATAATCGGTCAATGCGCCACGTGATATAATGAAAACGTGAACTTTACTCAAACTAAACGAACTTTTGCGGCAAAAATTGTGGCCTAGCCAACCGCACGCGTCCCACTAGGGACAATTACTTAATAAACTTAATCACTCGGAAACACTAGCACGAAAATAGCCACCGAACTGGAGACAAACCGGACGAACGAAAAGTTGCGACTGTCTCGAACGAACGCTCGCCAAAGAGTGATTTTGCACCTTGTTGCGTAAACTACTATTTTGCAACTGTTAACAATGCGTTACATATGTTCCTGTGTACGTCGCGATCACCAAGGCAATCTTGAATTATATCATTCAAAATTTTATTTATGAAACATTTCAAAGAGATGGAAATCATGGTTTATGCAGAAATTTACGCTGTGTAGTGAATCCCCTTAATAAAGTTGTCGTTATGCTTGTCTGAAGATTTTTGAGATTATTTCAAGATTTTTTTTTAAATTAAATAATTTCAATGAATTTGTATATTAATTTCTGATTGATTCATAATTCCTTTTTCTATCTTATCCACAATCTGCAGGGAAAATGAGCTCGGCTCGAAGCTCATCGTCCAGATGGATGGCAAGCGGACGCGGCTGTTCAAACCGAAACTCACCGGACCGGGAGCAATCCGCGGTGAGTTGCTGGCGGCCCGTGGCGGAGGACCGGAACCGTTCAACGATTTCACGTTCGACCACTCGTACTGGTCGGTGGACGAGGCCGATTCGCACTACACCCCGCAGGAGAGCGTTTTCGAGGATTTGGGCACCGAGATTGTGGACTGTGCGTTTCAAGGTACGTTACCGATCGGCGGCTACAGCGATGTGATAGATACGTGGGTAGATATAGCTAGGGTAATTGTTCCCATCGTTGTGGTATAGTACCTAATGTTGCGGTAATGGCAATTGAGCACTTTTTCGACTGAAATGTTACTAAAAGGTATTTTTAATATATGTATGGTGCTTAAATGATGAGATTGCACCATTTGTTTGCTTAAGATTTGCCCAAAAACCTATTTAAAAAAAATATTTTCCTTAATGTGTTTGCTGCTGTGCTCCAATTGTTGCGGTAGTGTTCCTAATGTTGCGGTATCCCATATGATTTCAATGGGATACCGCAACAATAGGAACAAATACCGCAACATTAGGAACACAATGTTCTTTCAGATAAAAACGAATAAAATGCTCATAACAACATCAAAGTGGCAATATTTCGTTATTTTCCCGTAGATTAAGGATGGATTATATTATTTTCAATTCAATCCATGTAAAAAGTTTGCTTGGGGCGATACAATTGTGGTTTAAACATGAACCCAGTGCTTAACTCCTCCATGATCGGATCAATTACCCTATTATTACCGATTGTGTTAAACGTTTGTGAGATTGGGGTAGGTAATAGCAATTGCCAGTTAGGGGCTCTTATAATGACCTGGAAAATCGAGGTCGCTGGCTGCGATTGGTAACCGTTGACGCAGATGTTGGTTTTGGGCAACCTAAGCATCAGGCGAGTGTAATCACGGCAATCACTTTAATGGAGAGAGTGTTTAGGGGAAAGAGAGGCATAGCTTTCTGTCTAAGCAAACGTGTAAATATTTGATGCACTCTTCGGAAAGTTACAGCAAGTTGAATATTTTTTGAAAAGTGAATTTTTTTCCTGTCCCGATCATTTTGTCTATCCCCTGTACATCAATCAATCCACCTGATTTTTGTAAAGATTTGGATGGAAGAAGAATTACGTTCCAGCTGGTTGGATGGCCTCATATGCCCAATCTACACGGTTGCCCAGATTAAAGTGTGTCAATTACAGCGGGATTACCTTTTAAATTCAGTATATATGATACTGTCACGTGTCCTGTTCATCGGACAGAGACCCCTTGAGAAGTCCTTCGTCGGCGAATACTAGGCTGGTTTTCGTTAGTGCCGATCAATGACGGTTCAAATTTATAATATGCGGAAGATCCTAGATAAATTTCGGGAATATAACTTGCAGACTTACCATCTGTTCATTGATTTTAAAGCAGCGTACGATTTAGTGAAAAGGAATGAGCTTAGGTAGATAATGTCAGAACATGCTTTTCCGGCGAAACTGATTGGGCAGATACGCGCTAATCTGAATGGAACAAAATCTACCTCGTTTGTGACCTTGGATGAATTGAAACAAGGTGATGCTCTTTCAAATTTGCTCGAAGAAGCGATTGTAATGCAGCGTGCAGAGGAATGATACTATCAACACACAGTCATACATGGGGTAAATCACCTATGTAGACGATATTGATCTCATCGGAAACGATCGTAGGGCAGCGGAGGAAGCATATGCTCCTGTGATTAGATGATAGGCTTGACGTTTAACTCTACCAAGACGAAGTACATGATAGCGGGTAGAGACAGACGCAAGTCTAGTGGCGTTAGTGTTGAGGTAATGATTGATGGGGATGTGTTTGAAGTAGTTGAAGAATTTGTTTATCTTGAAACACTTGTGACATGTGACAATGACGTTTCCCGTGAAGTGAAAAGGCGTATTGCAGCTGCGGATAAGGCTTTTTACGGATTACATAACCAGCTTGAGTCCCGTAACTTGCAAACGCAATTCGCTCTATATAAGACGCTGATTCTTCCGGTTGCCCTCTACGGTCACGAGGTGTGGACGTTAAAGGAGGTAGGTAGGTTGAAGAAGATCTAAGATCCCTTTGAGGAAACGCTCGGCGTTGTTGTAGAGTTACTTTGTAGCCAACAAGGTATCAAGGTAAGGTAGCTTATAAAAAAGTCTTTAAATATTTCATAACGATTAGATTAGAATGAATTTCATAAGGTCGCACCACGGCAGAGCCCCTCGATGATCCTCGCCAGCTTCTCTGGAGGCTGCTCGGCCATTCAACCTCTTATCTAAGCCATCATAACCCCCTAGGCGTCACTCCACGGATTCGTATAAGCACTCAGGAACAGGCCCTCGCGTAGCCTCGTAGCAGAAGCTTTTTGCTTATCCTAATCCAACAGTACGTCGGCACTTAAGTCGCTTAATAACTACACTTGTAACTCAAAGCTAGTGTGGGAATGCATTCAGGCTTTGAAAAACCTATCCATACGCAATCGAGTCTACCTATATTGGATCCCAGGACATACAGGTCTAGAGGGAAACGAGATTGCTGATGAGCTACCCAGGAATGTATCTAATGAAAGGTTCATTGGCCCTGAGCCCTTCTGCGGGATAATCATATCAAACTGGAATGCACTTCCCAATACCAGCCAATCCAAAAGACTCGTAGCGATAAACCCCAAGAAAATCCTACATTTATTAGGTCTCAACAAAAGGGATCTCAACATCTACACCACTCTAATAACTGGACACTACTGAAACCTCCAATTGTCGCTTCTGTGACGAGGAGAGAGAAACATCAGAACACATCCTCTGCTATTTCAGTGCACTCACTCAACGTAGGTTCAAAGTTCTCAGCAAGCCCTTCTTAGGGCCTGCTGACATATGGATCTTATCCCCCAAGGACGTGGTTGGCTTTATAAAGCTAGTCTTGCCAGAATGAGGGAATCACATACTGTAACTCAGGATCTCTATTGATCAATAATAGATGGTCTTGAGCTCAGTCGATACTAAGGTATCTCAGTGACAAACATGTTACTAAGATAACTTATGTATCTCACAGGAAAAGGGTATATCACAATAGTTCTAAAATCTGGACGCAGTGATCTTCACCCGACAAACGAGAGAGAGACGGCGGTGGTCTTCCTAGGATGAACTTTCATAGGCATGGTCGCAACGCACGCACGCGAGAGCACCGCTTCTAGCTTGTCCCCGCTGTGACCGAATAGCTTCCATTCACGGCGGAGCGCCTTCCTAAAAATCTTGTCGGTGGAATATGCTGTCTTCCACATATGAGGGCTTGACCTTGACCTAGTCGCCCCTTCCTTACCCGCTGCATGCTGTTGTTATAGTCGAAACTGTAGCAAACCACCAGGTCATCACTGTGAGTGTAGCCATCGTCTACTCTCTACTCTCTAATTCGAACTAATACTTGTTAGGCCGCAATACAAAAAGTAACGTCAATAATCGACTTTGCTCCGTTCCGGCTAAAGGTACTAAAGGATATCAGCCAGATCGACATCTATAGCATGGCGAATGCCTCTAGCAGGTTCTGACCTCGCTGGTGCGTGAAACGGCTTCTCCATTTCACGGCACAAGCTTTGAAGATACCCGCTATTACCACGCCTTGTTAGCTCGGTCGTCATAGAGTCCAGCATCTACATGAACCACCCGATCGACCACCGCGGTGGCGCATAGTAGGGTTTGGGACTATTTGGGCAGAAGCACCTGTTTTGGGCACTTGTTGCTATAACTCAGTCAATTTTGAACCGATTGATTTGATTTATGAGACACGATCAGATCCACACAGTATCTAGCTATGTTCTAAAATTCAAGTCCATCGGTTTGAAATTAACTGAGTTATGGTGGCAAGTGCCCAAAATAGGTGCTCCTGCCCAAATGGTCCCAGACCCTAGCTACAGAAGAAGAAATCGTTTACCTTGGCGACCAAGTAGCCTTCGTAAGAAGTAGAAACCAACTCCAGGACGGGGTGTTTACCCGTCGTCCATATCGCCACCATTTTTTGGAACCATCCGCGACCCAGTTGCCGTTACCGGCGGGTACTCGGAATGTGTCCACTACGATGACGATATACGTCTTCTACTGAGGCAGTCGCTCAGCAGTTGCTGGGCTGCGTTCCAGTGATTCAGCTGCCTTAGGCAGCATTTATTACGTAAATCCTAAAATGTTTGTATGAACCGTAACGCTCTGTTCCCCCCCCCTGTACTGTGGCTTGTCAGCTGTGGCTCTTCTGAAAGCCGGACACCTTGGGCCTCCTGTTGGGTACTGGCTGTTTGCGGATTTCCCAGAACTTCTAGCACTTCGAGAAGCCTAGTGTCTTATGGCATTCACCTCCACATCGCCTACAAAGCTTGATCTGATCGGGGCTTTTGCAGTCTCATGACTTGCGGCCTGGTTACAGACACCTGAAGCAAGCGTCCAGTATTATCAGTTCCCGGGCAGAAAAGAATTACAAAACACTTGCAAGTTTTACCATTAAAAAAGAATTTCTGAATGGTACGATTTGCCATTGGCTTGTTTGAAATAAGTGACAAAAGGGCAAAAATAATAACTGACACTGTTCTATGAAATAACTGAAAAATGACAAATTTTGACATTACAATGGCAAACCAAGAACAAAAAAAAATTAAGGTTGAGAATTGCAAAATATACCATTATTGAGTTATTAAAAACAGAACAATATCAAAATTAGTTATTCGCCTGTCAACTATCGAAAGTTACCATTAGAATAACCAAAATTCAAATTTTGTCATTATGTTGTTCATGATAAGTGCCAATCTGCGATGGTTCATCAAACTCGTAAGAGGTTAACAATATCTCACCAATTGCAAAATTTGTTATGATAGCAAAATAAGACATTCACTAGTTATTCTTCCAAATTTGATAAATAACAAGCGAATGGCATATTTTGTTATGATATCATATTATGCTATTCACATGTTGTTTTAAGCTCTTCATGAAGAACTAATGAATGACAAAATAAGTTATGACAATAAAATTTGTTATTCTTTTGTTTTTGGTTTGCCATTCACCTCTACCCGGGTTGGCATACTGACCAGCCCTCACCTCCTTGAATGGACTTGTTTCCGTCCGCCACAGGTAGCTGTACCAAGGCTACATGTGTCCCTGCCAGGTATTTCCGTAGCTGAACGGCAGCGGTAGCCACATGTACCTACCTCGCACTGTTGCCGTAATACTTCAGAGTACTAAGACTGTCCCTGCGTTCATGTGCCTCTAACTTTCTACCTCTAGGTCTTAGGGGGTCTAGGGGGCGTCCTTAACTGGTTTGTCCTAATCCAAAGGTAGAATTTTCCATTTTCGCTTCGATCCGGGACGGCTAGCCTTCTCATGTCCACCTTTCCCAGCTTTCCGGGATGCCTTGTTGGGGTCCGACTGATCAGCATTATTGCCTTTCACTTTTGAGAACAACATCCTCCTGTCTTTGCGAGTGCCGCCCGGTATAGCTCCACAGCCTTACACGCTTCTGTGATTGCTTGTCATAAGCAATCGCCTCCGGCGTACTCTTTGGGCTACCCACGAATGCGAAGTCCCCCGTCTGTGTAGACTTCAACACCTTCAACCTCACGGCTTCTGCCGTTGCCACAGTTGCCATGGGTTTCTCATGGCCCTACTCGGCCTTAATCGTTAACTTACGAAGTCTCAGCAGGGCATGTTTAAGGTCCCTACTGATGTTCGACTTCGGGAAGGCAAAGTCAATGATGCAGTCAAGATGATGCGCAAATGCCTCCATCGCAGAGAGCCCATCTCAATTCTTATTGATGGGCCTCATCAATCGTGCTCCGCCCATGACTTTTCCCAACAAGCTAGCTTGGGTGGAAATGGAACTTTATGCCTCATCAGTAGGTTTCGCGTTATTTTGTATTCTTTTCTTATATTTCGACCACCTTACACACCAAATTTCGATTTTCCCGTCCAGCAAAATGAATTGCTGGAAGGATATCAGCAAACCAAAAATTGCCGAAAATTCAGCAATGATAACTGAAGAGCCAGCAAAATAAGAAATTGCTGAAACACCAGGAAAAGAATTGTCAAACACTTAACATTTTTCTGGACACTTTGTGTGTGCCTTTGTCCGAAATACTTAGGAAGCAGGAAGAAAGCCGAAAAAAGTTATAATTTTCATCGATTGTCCCGTTAAAATGAAATGTGCGACTTCTTCAATGCGTATTTATTGCATTTACTTACGATTGGATACCGAAAATTAAATTGAAACTAACAATTAGTAGCAATTTTTGTTTCGCTTGAAAAGAAAAAAAAAAGAAAGAAATCCGGCCAGACTCCACCTCGGACGAAATTGCTGAACAACCAGCAAAAAAGCTGTCAAAACGCATTGCCGAAAATTCAGCAAGAAATATTTTGCTGGTTGGATTGCTGGTTTTACAGCATGTCAAAAACCAGCAAAATTTTTCTGGTTTCCAGCGAATTAAAAATAGTGTGTAAAGTTCTTCTCGATTCGATGATCAGTGCATTATAAGCATAACAGGGTTCAACGGGCTGTGCTACTTCTGTCCAGATTTATTTCAACAGCTAGTTCCTGGACTACTAGCGCCTATTCAGATCCTCCATAGAAATACGCATCCATAAAAATTGCCTTGCTATACTGCTGTTCGAGATACAATCTTTTTGATTCGGGTTCTCATCGATTCAGTACATGTTCTAATTCGAGTTTTCGAAGTTTCACTCGTGCAAGTGATTGATTTGATATATTGAACGATGCTACGGATGATAGCTTTTCAAGTAACATTTTGATAGCCAATCAGTCTTGTAGTGATATTGAGAACCTTCATAAAACCTTATACCTTTTATTTTGATTTTATGTGGGCTTGAATAACCTCTTCTAGCCTATTTCACTAAAATAATGATACCGTAAACTGGGGTGTAGTTGATCAGTGGGGTGAACTAGTAATCCTACATTATAGAGATGTTTGGAGGCGGCCATTGTGAGCCAATCGAGCAGAGAGAACTGTCAAAGTGTGAGCCAAATGAACATGTTTATCGTTTGTAGGAAGGCGTTGTTTGATCGGTATTGCAATCGACAATAAACGTATTAAACGTATTAAATATTTATTGTTATTATCGAGAATTTAATGGCATATGTAAATTTAGTAAGAAGATAATATCTACATATATATTCAACATTACGATCAGTCTTCGTATCGGTTGGACGTATTTTCAATTGCGAGAAGCTTTTCTATCAGTAGTATGGTGTGATGGCTCTCAATTCCCGAGAGCACACATTTAAAGAAGATTTGTCAAACTTTACGCGACGGCCAAGTTATGAACAAATCCACGGTTTTGTTAGGCTAACACTTGGCTTACAACCTAATCAGGTGAAACGCCTGCAAATCAATCATGCTGCAAAATGCGTGCATGTTAAATGTGCAGACCAAGCGATGGCTGAAAAAATAGTAGAAGAACACGACGGACGACACGAGCTGCAAGTGCAAGGCAGCAAACATCGAATACGATTAACGATTGACAGTGGTTGCACTGAGGTCAAAGTTCACGACCTCTCCGAGAGTGTGAGCAACGAAGATGTAGCTGGTTTTCTTCGTCATTTCGGCGAAGTTCACAGTGTGAAAGAATTGAGTTGGGGTCCCTCATTTCCCTACCAAGATGTTTCTTCTGGGGTACGCATAGTAACGATGAGATTTCGTAGCTACATACGATCGTTTGTTACGATTCGAGGTGAAGAAACTTTGCTTACCTACCGAAATCAACCAGCCTCATGTAAGCATTGCACCCAACCTAGCACCCAACCACTACACCCCGGTAGTACATGTGTGCAACACAAAAAAAAACACTCCAAGTCAAACGCAACAATCAATCAACATCCAACGACCTCGCGGGCGATGATAGACCGACACTCAATCTAGTGACCGAATTGAACGAGCCGAACATCTGTTCAAGCTCCAATGCAGTGGACGAGAACCCGAAGAACAAGCCATCGATCGACGACGTCGCAACTACCGGCGGTGGGAAAAAGAGAAGGAAACAGAAAGATCAGCAACAATGCGTACAGGAGCCCGCGTGTGTGCAAATGATTGAACAAACAACAGAGTCGCCGCCGAGAAAAAAGCAGGATGGGAACTTTTTTCGCAAAGTGAAGCAGGGAGACGGAGAGCGCATCCCAGATGTTGATATGAGTACCGATTGGAAGGATGATGAGTCGGAGACCGAGCCCGACCGCAACGACATGGATGCATGGCTTGCCTGGGTGCAAAACAGCATTGATAGAGGAATGCGTAGACGAGACTTCAAATCCAATAGTAAATAATGTGTGATTTGTAATTGTGTTTTTGCTATATGTATTGAATTCGTATTCCGACTCGAATGTTCAGGTTTGATTAAAGAATCGTTAATAAAAAAAAACAAACAAGCAAACAATATCTATATTTATAAAAATGTAGTGGCATACGTGGGACCGCGCATAACTTGCGAACGGAAGGTCCGATTTTGATCGTCTTAGTTTTGTTCAGTTAGTTTTCACCCAAGGAAGGTTTATGAGGCAAAAAACATGGAAAAATTGAGAGTTTTTGAAAATCGATCATCCATACATTTTGTGACCGGGAACTTGGTCTTGGATATAAATTTGAAACGTCAAAAAACGCAGTAGGCAAGACAAAGTTTGCCGGGTACAGCTAGTATTTAATAATTCTGCTTTCAAAAGTGTATGCACATGAAGAAACTTTTATCGCTGCTCTTCTCGAAAAAACTATCATTGCTGATTCACTTCTGCTGATTTGGTTCACGCTATTCTTTGCAATGCATTTCAGATTTCTTCGATTGCGCTGTTATTTTTTTTTCAAAATTTTGGAAAAAAAAAGTTCTAATATAATTAGCAAACGTAAACAAAACAACTTGCACCACAATAAAGTCACGCAAAAAGTTTGAACATCTAGCTTTGTGGCAAGTGTTGGAAGCTGTTGTAAACAAAACAAACAGCGTTGCCGAATCGACATATGTAACTTCCGCTCATGTCTATGTAGAGGATTTCTAGGGTGAACCTGATCACTCAATTATCCGCCAATATCGACAATAAAGGAAGCAACAATTCTTTTTTGAGCATTCGCAATCCAATGACATAACATTAAAATGGAATGGTAACTTCCTTGAAAGTGGGTAATTGAGTGATCAGGTTCACCGCACTGATCAACTACACTCCAGTTTACGGTACTTGGGATGCTTGCATTCGGGCAAACTATCAAAAATTGCTAACAATAAATCCGGAAGATTGTTGGAGGCATTGCAAAGAGCTCTTCAATCGTATAAGTTGTTTGTGAGTACCGTAATCCGGGGTCAAATTGATTACTTTAAAACAACTTTTGCGGATAACATCAGTGGCATTTCAAATATTGCCTGAAGAATTTCTGTAAAACCAGTGCCCAGTGGATCTCCATGGAACCATGTGACAGAGTTTTGTTCAACAAATTTAAACTTTAAGTTAAATAACTCCAAATATCAAAAAATTGGAAATGCCACTTTGAGGCGAAATTGATCAGTATACAATTAAGCATCGGTTGGAAAGGAAAATTCCCTTCTCCGCTTAATTTTGCTCTTCTAAAACCGAATAACGCATTTAAAATCTTACAAATAGTGAATTTAATACTTTAAATGCAAAATTAAATTTTAAAATTTACTCTTAAACGCCTAAAGGTAGGCAATTTCATTTGAATTAAGTGATTTCTATCACAATAAGTGACTTTTTATCATAAAATGTTTTTATTAACTATTTCATGTTCTGCATAGCTACATAACATTCCAACCAAGGCTTCACAAAAATGTTAAAACAGAGAATTTACGGGAAGTCCTATTGGCAATCGGTTGCCTTGTAGCAATGATTTCAGCTAAATAAGAAATACTTTGCAAATTCCTAAAAAAATAAGGCAAAACAATTATTTTGTCTATAAAATTAAAAGTCTATACTCATCTCTAGACATTTACGTACCAGATAAAGTAAAAAGTTTAAGATCATTACGACGCTTAAAAGTTCCTAGTTTAGAATTAAAATGTTGTACCCGAATGATCAATTTCACCCCGCTGATCAATTTGACCCCGGTTTACGGTACTTACTTGATCTAAGGTCATCTGAAATAGAATTTAATATTCTATTCAGAATTCTTTCCGATAAGAAAAAAGTGAAAAAAGATACTTTTCATATTGTCGCGCTTATCTTAGATTCTCAGCAAGCTGCGTTCGAAACGCGCAACCTCAGATCGCGCCAGACCGCGCACGTATGATTTGTACATGGTGTGCACCTTGGCTAAAACTGTTTTGCAGCCGCCGGGTGGAGCTGTCAGCCGCCGTGTACAAATCAAACGGGCGCAATCTTAGGGGCTGTCCATAAACCACGTGGTCATTTTTTTGGGACTTCTAAAACCCCACCCCCCCCCCCCCCCCCCCCGCGTGGTCATAAATCCATACAAATTGTTTTTTTCTTCCATACAAAATGGTAATTGGCCGAAACCCCCCCCCTCCCTTTTGACCACGTGGTTTATGGACAGCCCCTTATGGCGGCTGACTCAGATCAGCAGGATATGAGTGATTAAGCTAGGATGCACAATATGCTGCACCATGGCAAATTGTCATGGAATATTTTTCTGCGCCGTGGCAATTGGAGCATTCGTGAACATTTACTATTTGCTGAATCCAATTACCAGTGCTGCATTTGGCATATGTCCAGATGTCGTAGTGGTCATTTGATTTCGTCAAATATAACCCAAACTTTTGAACAAGAGTGTGTGCGCTTTTTCGGATCAGCTGATTGACTGTAATCAAAGCTACCAAGCCATTGAATAGGTTATTCACTCAAGCCGCTTGTGGGCCTCCACCAGCCATAGGTAGATACCGTAAAAGGGGGTATCTTTGACAATGCGATATTGCAGGAAGCATTCCTCATTTTTCTTGTTACTTTTATTCTAATAATCAGCTAAGCCAAGGGTTCTCAAACTTTTTCAGTTTGCGACCCACTTTTGAATTTTATTAAATTTGGCGACCCACCAGCACATATTTCCGTTAAATACGTAAGTCTTTGTTTTGTAAGTTTGGACCAAATTTAATGAATTGAATTTAATGAAGTGGCAATTTTATGCTTCTGCAGAACTTAAAAATCAACTTAAAAATGGAAGATCGGCTTGAAAATTATATGAATATTTATAGCGAGCGGGTGAGCATCAGGTGGAATTGTCATAATTGGAGTACTGCTAGATGATCAGATGAATACTCCTGAAATATGTAGTCATATCCCTCGTACATTCTTATTCTATTTTTATTTTATTTTTTAATCACTTTTCAGTTGTTCTATTTTTTTTTTGTAAAAGTTCAGATTATCGACATTCAGCAAAATCTTATCTGCGTTAAGCTTTACTGAAGGTCAATAAATAGGGTATGTGTGCCATCAGTAATCTCATGCTCCCATTTTCATCCTATTCGAAAACAAGCGATTACGGCACCGATTGACTCCGTTCTTTTTGTTTTCATGGGTGCTCACTTCTAACAAAAAATACAAAAATAAGAAACAAAACAAACAGCGCTTCAATCGTTTGTTTTTCGTGGGATGAAAATAGGAGCCACATGCTTAATAAGGGAACCAATACCCTATAAGGTTTGTTGTTGATTTTTGGTGTTTTGTTTTTTTTTTTAATATTGTAAATTTTGCACTCTATCGAACGCGACGATATGTATGAATCCGTTGCGGGTGAAACCATCGCCAGAGTCGTCGCCAATCAATCAGAAAGCGGGAGCCTGACGATTCTTTCACTAACACAAGCACCAGTGCAAATGCAAACTACTAGCAACAACTAATACTCTTGTTTTTCCAGAACACAATTAAGATCTAAAATGTTGTTCTTATCTGAAACCTTGTAATTTTTGAGTTTGCACAGTTTCAGAATCGATTGCAGAATGCAGACATTAGTTTACTGTAGAGTAAGAAGTACATTTCAAAAATTTGAATAGATTATAGAGAATCCGAATTTCTAGAAATAACTCTGCCGATTTTATTTGTGAATTAAAAAACAACTAGCAATATCATTTGACATAAGGTAATTAAGATCTTTATTACAATGTCGCCCCAGCCTTCGTGACCCACCAAAAATCAGCCCGCCACCCATAGTTTGAGAAACGCTGAGCTAAGCAAAGGGCATATATGTATCAGAGCTTTTGAAACAGTGACATTAACTTACATGCAAAATTGTACAAAAAATACAAACTTGTCTAGTCTTTCAATTGCTATTCATAACTGAGATTTTAGTACTTGTTCATAAAATATAAAATATAGAAAAAAACATTGATATATTTTCTAAAACTCTAAAACGCTTAAAACTCTTTGAGTTACCCCATTTTACGGTACATATGACTTCGACCAACAGATGATGCCGGTCGTTTGGATGGCTAATTGGCACCTTCTTCCTCGTCTTGTTCGTCATCGCCGTTATGATTTTTTTTTTCAATAGTAAACGATGGCAACGGTGGCGGTGACGGTTGATGGGCGCTTATTGTAACTGAGCGGATTACATTGTCCATGCCACCAATGCCTGTCTACTACTGCCTGTTGTAGTCTTGTATATAGTTGAGTTGAGGCAAACACAGACAGAGCTTGCTTGAGATGATGGATCGCTTTGAAACGCTTAAATAGTGGTATGACGACATGTGACTCATCGTTTTTAATGATTGGGTAGGAGATCTGTAATGGTTGGTTTCATGGTGCATTAAATTGGGAAATATAGGTGCGTGTGATGTATCCGTCGTTGTAAAGATGAGCTCATTTGGAAGCTTCATTGTACAATTCAAGGTTTTTCTGGTATAGCTTACAGGTTATTTTAGGTTTTAACCGTAGCCTATACAATACATATTTGAAGGTTGAAGGCAATTTAGCGTTTTGAGGGTTAAATGATCAATTCAGAATTATGGGAATCTATGTTAGATTATTGTAAATAAAATCAAAATTAGCTAAATCTTAATATACTAGAAAACAGATGTTTACTAGAACCAAAAACAAATTTATTTTGATTGAAGGTCAAACCGTTTCCATGCACACGATCTCGAAACATGATGAGATGGCGCGGCATTTAATTTTTCTAACGTACCGACGGCAGCCAACAATCCAGTGAAAATCATTGTGTTCAGCACTTCTCAACATTGTAAAAAACATTCCAATTTCGCGAACCTTTCCCACGTGTTCGTGAACCGCAATGCAACCTTGGAAGCACACCCTATAATTTGACCTATTCGCATTGAATTCGTTTCTCATCAGCTGTGTCTTTATTTTTTTATTTGCAGGTTACAATGCGTGCGTGTTCGCGTACGGCCAAACCGGAAGCGGCAAAACATTCACCATGATGGGCACGGCGGAAGCTCAAGGTCTCATTCCACGAATCTGCAGGTCACTCTTCGGTCGGATGAAACTGGGTCAGGAGGAAGGTGTTGGGTACAAGACTCAGTGTTCGTATTTGGAGATTTATAATGAAAGGGTCAAGGACTTGCTCGGGCCTAGCGGAGCTGGGCATGGTTTGAGGGTACGTGAGCATCGGACACTAGGACCATACGTGGAGAATCTATCACAACATCCGGTGTCGGATTACGGAGAGATTCAGAACTGTATGGTCCAGGGAAATATCCAGCGAACGACAGCCAGCACCAACATGAACGATACGAGTAGTCGAAGTCATGCGATCTTCACCATTACGTTTGTTCAGGCTCGGTACCTGAATGACATGCCCAGTGAGACCGTGTCGAAGATTCATCTTGTGGACTTGGCGGGAAGCGAACGAGCAAATGCAACGGGTGCAACAGGGCAGCGCTTGAAAGAGGGAGCACATATCAATAAATCTCTGGTCACGTTGGGAAGTGTCATTTCGGCGCTGGCCGAACAGACCAACCCTACCCATAACAAACGCATCCTGTACATTCCGTACCGAGACTCGATATTAACGTGGCTGCTGAAAGACAGCCTGGGTGGGAACAGCAAAACCATCATGATAGCGGCCATTTCCCCGGCGGACGTAAACTACAGTGAAACCCTCAGCACCCTCCGGTACGCCAACCGGGCGAAGAACATCATCAACAAGCCGACGGTCAACGAGGATCCAAATGTCAAGCTCATCCGAGAGCTGCGCGAGGAAATCTTCAAGCTCAAGATGATGCTTTCGACGGATGGATCGGCGCTAGAACCGTCGCTCAAGGTGCTGGAAGATTTGCACAAGAAGGAAGCCCAGGAAAAGGTCCTGACCGAGGAATGGACCGAGAAGTGGCGGGAAGCTCAATCCATCCTGCGGGAGCAGAAGTCGCTTGGACTGAGGAAATCCGGCGTCGGTGTTGTGCTGGATTCGGAAATGCCTCATTTGATTGGGATCCACGACGACATCAGCACCGGTGTTACGCTGTACAGCTTGAAGGAAGGTGAGTAATTTTGGGAAACTTTTAATGTACTGCATGGTTTCCCAAACTGTGGGTCGCGACGTCGCGACACCCCAGTGGCCTTCATCCAGGGGATCGCGAGGGACAGTCGAATGTTTTACTGTAACAGACACCTAAATGAGAAAATTTCTATGGTGGGTCGCGAAAAGTAAGTCTGCTGGCCCAAGGGGGTCGCGCACCTGAAAGTTTGGGAACCTATGATGTACTGTTTCTTATATTTGGTAGAATATTTGCAATATTGTTCCGTTTCATTTAAACCATATCGCAATCATGGTTGCGCTAGAGATCACAATCACAGGTCGTTTAAAGCGGAAGTAGATATTTTGCAGTAATTAACAAAATTCGGCACGCCGTCTTCGTGACGGTTTGATGAAACCGAGAAATGATTTTGTAGTAAATGAAGGGCTTGGTGGTCTAGTGGCTACCGCTTCTGATTCGTATGCAAAAGGTCCTGGGTTCAATCCCTGGTCCGTCCCTTCCCTCCTAATTTGTATCTTTCTATATACTTTCTCCCTCCTCTCTACATATACAACTCATGCATATTCGCATGTTATACCCAACAAACATTTTAGCTGTATAAGAGTTGAACAAACAACACTTAAGAAACTGTTATTCAGCTATATTCGTTTCTTGGGTAGAACAGAAGCGGTTTGAAAAAGGCCGTATCCCTTCCTTCCTAATTTTCACAGCACAGTGTGGCAATCTATCAGATAACGTCTACAAGTTATACAATCAAGCGAACTGTGCCGCACATCTTCAGATAAGAAAACACACAATTCTATACCTTACCCTTGCATCCACACACCAATGTGTGAACCCACTGCCAACAAAATTCCTCCAACACTCCGACGCATAAATTTGTGCAGACGCGGATGTATATTCGGTCTGATGCTAGGTCTGATGTGAAAACAAACAATTGAAATCATCATTTCCTTCCCCTTCCCCACATTGACCTGCATCCTGCCGTGGCAGGGCACCATTGTCGCCTAAAAATAGAAGATCACCAACGCTCACACACTGAAGATGCCTATCTCATTGGTTGCTTGTGTGAGTGTAGCTGGTCAGCGATACTGGACTACGGGCGGTCAATCAAGCACAAGCTCAAGCTCAAAAAGTGATTTTGCAGTAAATTAGAAGAGTCACGTTCCTGAATCAGTATCTTAATGAATTCCATCATGGTTTTCAGAATTCTCAAGTTGTAACTTTTAAGTACTTATCTACCTTGATACTATGTTGGCTACAACTAACTTCACTCCTGCACCGAGCGTATATCAGAGCACTACCTTTGTCGGTCTTGCGGGACGTTCCTACGGTTTCCCAGGTCTTCTTCAATCACGTGCAGCCAACATATTTGTAATTGGCCACGAAGTCGCCAATATTTACCTGGTTTCCTGTTAAATATTGTTTTCGTAATTCTTCTTTCCGACATTCGCAATACGTATCCACCCTGCTGAAGTCTGCCGTATTCTATTCGTTTCACAAAATTTGCTTCTTTGTTCACTTGATGCAACTCGTGATTCGTGCGTCAGACACCATTTTCCACCGACGCGCTTTGCGCTTAGAACTCTGAAAGCTAACAACTATGTAGTAACCTTCACTTTGGTTGCCAGTTAAGTATCAATACATAGAAATATGTTCACTATATCCCGTAAACACCCGGGACGTTTTTTTGGTAGAAATGCAATATCTTCTTTGTTTTAAAACATTTTACCCTGGTGTCTTTTTTATAGTCAACGGGAAATACAGGGGATGGCCAAAATGTTTGGGATAGGCAACTTTTTTTCTCTCACAAAAAAAAATCAACATGCTATAACTTTTCGTAGAGCGCATCAAAAAATCTCAAATTTTGACTGTTTATCAACCTGTTATATGTGCATCACTGGTACAAATTTGTGCTCGATTGATTAATCTTTCGCAAAGTTATAACCGTTCGGGTGAAACACTATTTTTTAGACAACTCATTTTTGAGCTGTCATATCTCGGAAACCAGTGAACCGAATTGAATGAAATTTTGAACGTACACTAACAATATACAGATGCTTCACAAACTATTAAAACATAGATAGTTTTTGAACGTTGAAAAAAGTTATCATGGATTGACACTTTTTGGATTTTTCTCGTGAAAAGGTAATTTTTTTACGTCAATGTCAATAAATTTTAGTGTTGATGTCCAAAGATTTTCCACTTCTGTTCTCAAGTTATCTCTAATCAGATATATTAGAGCCTATTTAGATTGAAGAAAGAACACATTTAGCAATTTTTGTTAGTATTGTAAATTTGACATATTTTCCTCTATATGGGTAAAAATTTCAACCCGGTATAACATAATTCGTCGTGAGAAAATATTACATTTTATAACGTTGTATTAAGTATCAATATATTGTTGATAAACGTTAAAAAGAATCATTCAATTCGGTACACTGGTTTCCGAGATATGACAGCTCAAAAATGAGTTGTCTAAAAAATAGTGTTTTACCCGAACGGTTCTAACTTCGTGAAAAATTATTCAATCGAGCCCAATTTTGTACCAATCATGCACATATAACAGGTTGATAAACAGTCAAAATTTGAGATTTTTTGATGCACTCTATGAAAAGTTACAGCATGTTGAATTTTTTTGTGGGAGAAAAAAAGTTGCCTATCCCAAACATTTTGGCCACCCCCTGTAGTTGAGCTGAGAAATGTGGTACCTCCCCCCTTTGCATCCTCCCCCTTTTGTTGGCAGCCAAAAAATAATGTATATAAATTTTACATGTTTTTGCTTAAATTTCATCGTTTTGCTAATCATGAAAAGCTTTGGCTGTTCCTTGACATGCAAGGTATTACTACCCATCATAGTCTGTTGAAGTTTTCATTCCAGACCTATTCTAAGGCCTCCAAAGTACTGCGAAGGTTGTGTCACAAACCCAACATTTTAAACCAAATTTTATGCTCAAAAGCCTCAAAGCACCTCTAGAAAATCCATGGTACATGAATTGGGTGAGCAAGGTCATCCAAACTACTCTGAAATTCGTTTTCTTAAGATCTACTGGATCTACCATAACTTGTTTCCACTCTGGTCAAGAAATTTAGTCACGTTGATGTCCATTAGACCTCGCGCAATGCTACGAGCAACTTGATATTGTGGTAATTGGGCATTCCGTGAAATACTAATGGCCTCCAATACACTTTGAAGTTTGGGTTACAATAGGTACATACTGTATCATGCTATAATTGTAAAAAATATTCGTGGAATGTAGTCTATACTGCTGATGGAGCCTCAGTGCACAATGCTTTTGGTACATTCATGGGTTATTCCAGGATTTCCAAACGATTCTAGAATTCGGACCTTCAAGATCTACAGGCTCTACTCTTGTTTCTGTTCACTCTACCGGCATAATTCTTCCACGATTGAGTCTGTTGCACCTCATAATATTACGAGTATCTCTATGTGTTGCTAGTTGGGCGTCCACTGGCATATTAATGGACCCCAATCTATTTTGAAGTATGGGTCGCAATGTCTGTAAATTTTTGGAGATTTTTATTGAAGCAAATGCTCGCGAAATATAATCTACGCTACTCTTAGAGCCTTCAGAGTGCAATTCTGATAGCTTAGCAACATTCACTTGGTGATCTAGGTCATCCAAACTATTCTGGAATTAAGACCTTCAAGCTCTTCAAGCTCTTCAAGCTCTAGTCTTGTAGCTCTTTACTTCATCGGTGTAAAGCTTTCACGATTATTTCTGTTGTATCCCATAAACGTACGAGAATCTTTTTGTGTTGTTATTTATGCGTCCACTGGCATACAAATGAGGTTCATAGTATTTTAAAGTGTGGATCATAAAATCTGTATATCTCAGCACATTTTCATTGTAGCGAAAGCTTGCCGAATATAATCAACGAAATTATAATAACAAGAGCCTGCGATTGTTTTATTCACTTGGGGATCTAGGTCGTCCAGACTTTTTTTGAATTAAGACGTTGAAAGTTCGCCGGCTCTACTCTTGTTTCTATATTCTCTATCTGTGATTTTTTTTCTACGATTCTGTTGAACTCCAAGACTTCTTCTAAGAATTTTCTCCAAGATCTCTGCCAAGAATTTCTCCAGGAATACCTCCAAAAAATCATCCAGGATCCACCGTAAAATATTCAAATATTCCTCCGGGAATTCTTCAAAAGTTGCTCCAGGAATTTTTTCAAAAATTTATCTAGGAAATCCTTAAAAATTGCTTCAGGAATTACACCAAGTAATACTCCAGAAATTACTCCAAGATTTTATCTCGTGATTACTCCAAGAATTTCTCCAGCGTTTTTCGGATATTTCTCAAAAAAAAAATCTACAGGAAACCCTCCAAAAATTGCTCCAGAAATGTCTATAGGAATCCCTCCTGAAGTTCCTCCAAGAATTCCTTTAGAAATTCTTTCAAGAGTTCCTCCAGGAATTACTTCAAGAATTTCTCCAAGAGTTCCTCCAAAAGTTCCTCACAAAAATCCTCCACGACTTTGGCCAAGAACTTCTCAAGAAATTCCTCGAAAATTCTTTCAGGAATTCCTCCAAGATTTCTATAAAAAAATCCTACGAGAATCCCCCAGAAATTTTACCAGGAATTTCTCCTAGAATTCCACCAGGAATCTGTTGAGATATTCCTCTAAAACTTTTACCAAGAATTCCTCAAAGAATCCCTCTAGGTATTCCTCCACAATAATTCTTCCAGGACGATCACTAAGACTTTTTCCATGAAATTCTCCAAGCATTCCTCCAGGATTTTTTTCAAGAAATTCTCAATGAAATTCCTCCAACAATTTCTCAAGGAATGCCAGAAAATCCTCGAAGAATTCCTCCAGAAACCTGCAGGAAATCCTCTAGAAATTCTTCCAAATATTACTCCAGGGATTCCTGTAAGATTTCTTTTAGGGATTTTTCCAGAAATTCGTCCAGGAATTTGTCAAGAAATTTTTCAAGGAATTCCTCCAGAAACTTCTTCAGGAATTCGTCGAAATATGCTTTCAGGAATTCCTCCAGAGATTTTCAAAGGTTTTTTCAGAGTATTCCACCAGAAATTCCTTCATAAATACTTCCATGATCCTTCAGGAAACCTTTAGAAAATACTGTTTGGATAGGTTTGGATTGTTAAATTACCAAGAATTCCATCACGGATTTCCCTCACAAAATCCTCCAAAAATTCCTCCCGAAATTCCTACTTGAAATCCTTCAGGAATTCCCCCAAGAATTCCTTAATTAATTATTTTTAAAATAATACCAGGAAATCCTCCAAATATTGCCTCGGAAATTACTCCGAAACTTCCTTCAGGAAGTCCTCTAGGAATTCCTCTTATAATATCTTCAGGAATTTCACACAAAGAATTCATCCTGGAATTCCTTGAAGACATCTGCCTAGATTTCCGCCAGGAATTCCTACAAAAATATTTAGAAAATACTCCTGGGACAAATCTAGGGATTCCCCCGAGAATTGACAATGATTTTATTGCCCTTTTCCGGCAATACCAGTCGGCTAGTATTGAAATAGGCGTAAAAACTTGAAGTATTTTTAGACAAATTGCGTTTAATTGGCAAATTGAGAGATAAATTTGTGAAAAAATTACCACTTGTTTTGGTGGGATTCGAATCCACGACTCCGTTATCGCTAGTCCGGCGAATTTCAGTTTTTGATTTTTCTAATTTTCATTTTTGAACATCTCCACAGTTTTATATTTTTCCTGGAAGCCTATTTGGGGTACGGATTTTTTGAGATGAAAACATTTCGAGATTTTATGATTATCGTTGAAATATTTTTATTTTTATTTTTTTTCATAGCAAATTTTATTTTCCGTGTAATTTTAAGGAAAATAATTTTAGAGTGTATTCGATTCCCTTAAACTATAAAACTACGATAGAATGATTTGGGGAAAATTTAAAACATGTTGATTGCAGCGATTCAATACAAAATAAACAATGACTTCTAGAAGGTGACTAAAACATCAATATTATGATTTTTAGAAAATGTAAATACGCTTTAAAATACACCAAATACCATTTTGAGATATACAAAACAGGCCTAAATATTTATTTATTTATTTATTTATTTATTTGATTCTTTATTTGCAACAGTAAGACTTGATGTCTTTTTTATTTGTTACATATTGTTTCTTATTGTAGAAAGGTGTAACGTTTCATTAGAAGTTCAATTTATAAATTCAAAAATTTTAACTGATTACTATATCTATCGTATTACAATTAAACTAATCGTTGAAGTGCTCCATACATTTCCTCTTAAAAGCTAAAAATGTATCCAATAGGGTGATTTCATTAGGAAGTGAATTCCAATAGGAAATGCCTCTCACGAAAAAGGAATTACCGTACAATGAGGTATTATGACGTGGGATTGCGTATTTTTTGGCCCGGGAACTTCGAAGTGGCTTTAGTTTTTCATGTAAATAACCAGGAGATTTTGATTTCGCAAGTTTAAACAAAAACAAGCAACATCTTAACGGTGCGAATTTGTCGAAAGGACATCCTAACAACCGATGTTGAAGATGGGAAACACTGGCATATCTATTTAAGCTAAAAACAAACCGAACGCAAGCATTGAGAGCAATTCGCAATCTGGATTCAGCAAACGCTGAAGATTCACATAAAAGAAAATCACAGGCTATGAAATGGGGTAGAATCAGACTTTTAAAGAGTTTGAGTTTAATTTCCACACTTAAGAAAGAAGAAAACGAATAAAGTGTTCGCAAAGACGCATAAATTTTACCGCACTGCCTGAAAATATATTTATCAAATTTGAAACTAGAGTGGATCGTAATTCCCAAGCAATTTGCTTCTTCTACAAAGTCGATTTCAGTGTTATTTAATTTAAGTACTGGTTTAAGTATACTGTTGGAATGTGAATGGCTCAAAAACACTGCGCAGGTTTTACTAGCATTCAATAAAAGTTTGTTTCTTATGGACCATGCAGAAATACTGGCGAGATCTTCATTGATTTTTCTTGAAATTGTAACGGAAGAATCGTCAACACATTCAAAGTACAACTGAACATCGTCAGCAAAAATGTGAATTTTACAATGCCTTAAAACTTTAGGAAGATCGTTTATGTACATGGAAAAAAGAATTGGTCCCAAAATAGAGCCTTGAGGCACTCCTGATGAAATTGGGAGGTATCTGGAAAAGATTCCATCATTCAAAACCGTTTGTGTACGCCCAACAAGATATGATTTTATAAGATTCATTGCATGAGTGGAGAAACCAAAACATTCAGTAAGCTTTTTTTTTTTTTTTTTTTCCTCCCCTGTTGGGGAAATTAAGCCACTGCGTCCAATAGGCTGAACTTTTGTGGCATAAGCTTACAACACAGTACTCGATGTGAAATCGTATCAAAGGCTTTTGAGAAATCGAGGAGCAGCAAAACAACCGGTCTGCCATTATCCATAACAAGGCCGATATCATCAAAAACCTTCAGCATTGCAGTTTTTGTGCTGTGCTTAGCACGATAACCAGATTGATAAGAAATCAGTAGTTTCTCTCGGTTTAAATGACCACAAACTTGCTCCTTAATAATTCGTTCAAACACCTTAGATAGTGCGGAAAGTATACTTATAGGGCGTAAATTTAGTAGAGTATCAACGTTTGTTTTTTTCTTGATCGGTAATATTTTAGCTCTCTTCCATTCATCAGGAAAAACACTAGTGGCGATGATGCAATTAAAAAGATGCGTTATTGGCTTAAGTATCAATGGGTTGATTGATTTTAAAAATTTAATAGGTAGTTCATCTAATCCAGTAGCATTGGATTTAGTTTGGTATAGGGCATTTACGATATCAATTTCATTAATTTGATCAAAGTAGAATGGATCATTCGTATTCTGTTCGTTTAGATGAAAAGTAGTCTCCGATGTAAAATTACTTTCTGTGAAGTTATTCGCAAAATTTTCATTAATTTCATCCGAATTGAACCGAATTGTAGAAGGTTTGGATTCTTTTGCTAAACCAATATTTTTTATTCTCTTCCACAGTTCTTTGGAGGGCAGATTCGTATCAAGCTTTGTTTCATAGTGCAACTTTTTTGACTGGCGAACCTTCATAGTAATCTGATTGCGAAGCGTTTTAAAAAAGTTTAAATCAGTCGGATTTTTTGTGCTTTTCCATCTTTTATATGCAAGATCGCGATCCACGATGGCTTTGCTTATGGCGTCGTTGAACCAAGCGTTTTTGTTTCTACCCAAAACAAATGAACGGATAGGAACATACCTTTCATGTAATTCTAACATGTTTGAGTTGAAAAAATTAAGAAGAAAATTCGAATCATTTGAGCGGTAAAAGTTTGACCAATCCAGAGCACTAAAAGCAGTCACAATTCCGTCGACATCCATAGAATGGTAATCACGGTATTCAATTTTCTTCGGTGTACTTATTCTGTCAAAATCGAGTGAAGCAAATATCATATCATGATTTGAAAAAGCGGGAACATCAATTTGATTGAACCTAAGAACTCGGAACTCCGAATTGGTCAGCATGAGATCGAGTTGAGATGATCCATCTTTATGGAAAAACGTCGGTGCAGAACCAATACTGTACACATTATGAATGGCCAACATTGAAAGAAATTCTCTAGTTCGTATTGAGCCAAGATTCAACAGATTTGTGTTAAAGTCACCAGCAAAAAATATGTCGTTGTATCGCGTACCATAGTCGGATAATAACTTATCAACGGAAGTAGCACAGTTAACATTCGGTGGGTTGTACATAGCAACAAGGCATATTTTTTCGGAACCTATGGCAATTTCGACTGCCACGTATTCAGAAACTTGTGAACCAGGCTGGTCTTGCGATTTTTCTAAAAGTTGGAAATGGATTTCTTCTTTAATAAATAGTAGAACACCGCCCCCTAATCGTCCTTTCCTATCATGCCTGATAATCTTGTAACCTTCAATCGTTAGCAACGAATCCGCGATCTTATCATTTAACCAGCTCTCAGTTACACAGATTATATCGACAGAGCTAGATAGGGCTATCTGACGCAATTCGTCTAATTTACTGAACTTGCGAGCACAAATACTTTGGCTATTGACACTACAAACAGAAAGTTTATTTTTGACGAGAGCACTTTTCATTACGATTCCTGGCAAGCACCAATTCGTCGAGGCACTTCTGGTAGAACCACTAGCCATAAGGATATTTTACGATCATAGCGATTAAGAGGAAGTTCGTTAGGAGCACTGGCAATCGACAAAAAACTAAGTACATTAAATCAATCAATTCAATCAACTTTTCATTTCATTTACGACGCAAATCTTGATAGAATGAACAAACCACGATAAAAAAAAGTGTATGTACTAACAATAATATTTCAGAGTTACCCAGCATACCCCAGCATCCCTAGCAGCAGCATCCCCAGCAACAGCATCACAGGCAGCATCGAAACCAACAGCGTCAACAGCAGCAACAGCGTTTTAACTTTTAGGAGGGGAATCATGGGAGAATACATGGATGGGAGAGAAGGAATATACAAAAGTAATTGAGGAAAGGTTAAAGTAGTGACTGGAGATCATTCTCCGATGATATGGGCTTCTCCTTGTCGGTGGAAGTCTTCTTCACGTACACGATACCCATCAGCCAAAAATATAAAAATTTTGATTTTCCATGAAACATAAATTACAAAGATGCTCAAACTATACCCCGTCTAAAGGCGGGGTTGGGTATTAGAGGGTTAAGAATCCTCCAAAAATCCCACCAGGAATTTCTCCAAGAATTCTCCAGAAATTTCTCAAAAAATTCCTCCAGGATTTTTTTTTGCAGAAATTCTTTCAAGTATTTCTACAGGAACTCTAATAAGATTTTCTCCAGAACCTGCTGCAATACTTCTGTGAAAAATTCCTCCAAGAATCTCTCCAGGAATTTGGAGAAGGATTCCTTTAAAAACTCCTCTATGAATACTTCCAGGGTAGGGGAGCGGACCTGGTGTGATGGTTAGAACACTTGACTATCACGCCGAGGACCTGGGATCGAATCCCACTGAAAAGTCCCAAAAAATGACCACGTGGTTTATGGACAGCCCCTGTCTCGTGTTCCTGGAGGACCACCGGTCTTATTAGCGTTTTGTACATGGTGCAATTGGTGCGTGGATGACTTCAGCTTTTTCTGGAGCCCATAATAGGCACGACTTTCACTGATGATACGCCTTTGTATTTCACGGCTGGCATTGTTGCCAGCTGTCAGTGATGATCCGAAGTAGACGAATTCTTTCACGACCTCGAAGGTATCCCCGCCTATCGTGACATTACCAGCTAGACAGATCCGCTGTGGTGATCTGTTCTGCCTGTTGTGATGTTCTGTTAATCTGCCAACACTGTTCTTGTGGAAGATGTATTAATAAATGTTCTTATCACTGTACACGGTTTTATAATTCAATGTCCCAACAATTTGGCGACGAAAATCGGGATTCGAGGCTGGAAAAAAGTTTAAAACGCGTGCGTGTGGAATTGAACAGTGTTTACGGATCCGTGTAACAAGACAATACCGTGTAGAAGGTGATATTCCTTCGGAAAAAGTGCTGAAAAAGTGGTCGAAGCCGGTCCAAAGGTTGGAGGCAGCATACACTCCGGCGATGAAAACGTTGGAGCTGTGCAGTGGGGCGTCGTAAAGTGCACGAAAAGCCCACGAAAATTTCGCGAAAAAGTTTATTGACCACCTGTCAAAACAAAACGAGGTGTCGTAGAAAGAAGGGGAACAGTGTAAACGCCAAAGTTGCGAAAAAGTAAATAATGGAACCCCCAAAACCAACGTTGCAGCCGTTTAATACTCGGGACACTTCCTCGATTGCGACCAGGTGGAGAAAATGGAAACGATCCCTGGAGCTCTTCATGGATGTTAGTTGCATCGCGCTACCTTCAAGAAAGAAGTCGTATTTGCTTCATTTCGCTGGTCAGGAAGTGCAGGATATCTTTTATGATATTCCTGGTAATGATGCAGCCCCACCCGCTGGCTCCGATGTGTATCGTGAAGCTGTAAAGCTTTTTGATGATCACTTTGCTCCGATGGCAAGTGTTCCGTATGATCGTTACGTTTTTCGGAACCTGAAACAAGAAGAAAACGAAACAGTGGACAAATTCGTGTGTCGTCTAAAGGAACAAGGCCGGTTGTGTGATTACGGTGCTGCGCTAGATATGAGAATCACCGAGCAAGTTTTCGACCACTGCCGAATGAACGACCTACGAGAAGTGATACTCAAAAAGAAACTAATGACTGTAGCGGATATTGTTGAAGAGGCAAGAATTTTGGAAACAGTGAAGCGTAACCGTGAACAAATGGTGAGATCTACTACTTCGGCGGAGAATGTCAGCGTTAACCAGGCGAGAATGGACAAGAAAAAGGAAGTGTGCTTCCGTTGTGGCCAAAAAGGACACTTCGCAAACGATAGGAGCTGTCCAGCTCGCGGAAAGGAGTGTGACAAATGCAAACTTATTGGTCACTTCAAGAAGATGTGCAAAACACAGTTGAAGAAGAAGAGTTTCTCCTCGAAACGGAAGCAAGTACTGCAGGTTGCATCCAGTGAAAGTAGTTGTGACACGGAGCCGGATGAATGCGAATCGGATGAAGACGGATGCGGAAGAGAGGTCCAACAAGTTTACTCGACCGGAGCTGACCACGATATGGTGACCTGTTATACTGGAGGCGTTAAGCTGAACTGGGTCGTTGATTCCGGGGCCCACGTCAACGTTATCAGCCGCGAAACGTGGAAAGAGCTGCGGAACAAAGGGTGCAAAGTCAGCAGTGTGCATCGGTCGAAGAAAGTGTTGCGTGTTTATGGAGACGGATCGCTGCAGGTGCACAAAGTGATTAAGGCGGATATTTCTACGAAGACAAAAACAGTGCATCACAGGTGTTGTGTGGGTGAGATATGGAATTGTGTGTTTTTGGATACTGGCAAGATTGAAAAGTGTTTTAATGGTGTTTTTGTAATTATTTAATGTGTTATGCGGTATGCAGTGATAGGTGTGCAAATTGGAAATCGAGTGGATGTGCGGGATAGGTTGGAAAAGTGCTTTAAGGAGAAACTTCAGAGAGTACCAATATGGCTGCCACAATGGCGGACTTGCACCCCTACTCACGTTTTCAAAAGCACAAATCTTAAAAATTCGTAAACAAATGTGGTCGATTTTGAAAAGCTGACTCTTTTTGCAAGTGAGCAAACCCAGGATAATCAAGTGCGACTTGGTGCGATGCTTCGTTCGTCAGATTTGTGTCTATTAAGTTTGTATGCAAAATTGCAATGGGCTTTCTTGATGTTTCACCTTAAATGTTGTAAAACGTAGATATCGCATCTGTGAATCGACGGCAGAGACGCCATATTAGTGGGAGATAGAAAGCATGAAAAATTAATTGAAGCCTCTTGTGTGTATTTTGTGTTTGCATGTGTGTGTTAAATATTAAGCTCATCTAATGTAGGCTTGGGCACACGAAACGCCTGGATAAAAGTTCATTAGCGAAAGCTTTTTATAGCGACCCTGCTGTTATACCATGCCGTCTTCGGTTCTGGATAGTGGTCAGTCTCTGACTGTGCGAAAAACAAAACGTTCCAGGGTACTGACATTTTGACAGTTTGTTTCTATGCGATTCATTCTTGCATTCCCTACGTTTACATTGTGTACATTCGGACGAGACGAATTTTGCGCTTATGTTTACGCGATAGATACCGGAATGAGTTTGATATTGAAACGAAAATAGTGCGAGTATCTCGAAGAAAATCTTAACCCATGGCTAAACTTCTGGGGCAACTACTGTTATTGTGGTGGGTGTTTGTGAGCGGCAATGTAAAAGTCGCTACCTAATGGAGTGGTGTTTCTTCGTAAATTTCTGTGGGGTTCCTACATTAACAGTGCCTGATTTTGACGATGATGACGACGACGAGTGAGAAAAAGGTGCTTGGTGATGAAAAATCTAAAAATATGTAGATAAAGAAAGAAAAAATGTGAGGTATTGTGTAATCAAAGTGGAAGTCTCAACCAAAGATAAGAAAACCGAAAATGCAAGCAAAGGAAATCTGAAACTCTGAAGATATGCATATCGTGGGTTGCGTGTGTGAATGGGTGCTGATCCTTAGTAAAATAGTGTACGAGATAATCTGCGATAGATGTATTGAGGCCACACCTTAATTTTCCACCAGTGGGTGTATTTTTAGTACGGTTTGTCATTTGGATTGAGTCCGTATTGATCGGGGGTCTCTCTGCTTCGGGTTGGAGTGGGATGCAGGTATGGAAGCACTCCTCTGGATACAAAATAGTACGATGTGATGCAATCTTGCATCTAAGTGTAGCCGGGTTACAATCAGGCTTGCATCTTGTTCTTGTCGATTTGAATTGAAAAACATGAGGGAGAGGGTAAGTAGACATTTCTTGCTGTCGAGGTTTGGGGCCTATTAGTCTGTGGTGTCTAATATTGTGTCGTAGTGATAGCTAACCCTGTAGCACAAATTTCTATCCTATATGTTTGCATGAATGAATAGTAAAAGAGAGTGTAGTACTAGGTGTAGTATACCCTTCACCAAAACTGGGTCTCTTCTAGGATTGTGGGTGCACGGGGTCACGTATTTGTTGGGGGTGAGCTCGGTGAAGAACATCTGTTTGACACCAATGAAAATTCCTTTGCGCGATATCTTTGATGTTCCTTCTCACAAACTTGCTGAAAAATATACAACATTGTATAAGTTAAAAACCAATCAAAAATGTATATATATTTACGATTTGAAGACATTAGAAAAAAATTGATATTATTCGCACTAACTCGATGAGCACTTGGTACTTATTGAATAAAACAGAGATACCTTAAAACTTAAACATAAAAATTCTCAATTTAACCCAGTCTTCTGGTTACGTTGTGTCAGGTAGCGATTCTGGAAGGAAATTTTGAGATAGGGTTTGTGTTCCAACAGTAATCTCACGCTCCCAATTTCATCCTATTCGAAAACAAGCGATTACGACACCGATTGATTCCGTTCTTTTTGTTTTCATGCGTGCTCACTTCTAACAAAAAATACAAAAATAAGACACAAAACAAACAGTGCTTCATTCCTTTGTTTTTCGTAGGATGAAAATGGGAGCCACATGCTTAATAAGGGAACCAATACGCTATAGACAACCAAAAGAACTCTCCGAAGGAAACAAATAATACTTTACCCCAATCACTGCAATCCGATTCATCCTTATCATAAATCTCCAGTAGCTTTTGTTGAAACTTTTCCCGGTCCATAGCTATGTCTTTCCACTCTTCGTACGTTAAATCTCCATATCCCTCGATGTTCTGACGCACACTGTCCCGCGAAGTGAAGCCTGGACGGCAAGATCTTAACTTCACAGCTTTCAAACGAGCAGCTAATCGAGTGGGATGTGTGGGAGGACGACGACGTACGTGCCCCCACCACCTCATCTCATTCTGATTTTTTTGTTATCCTTCTCTTCTGCAATAACCTGCTTATTGTCTTATTGGCGTGTCCTTCATCGCGACATAAACTCGCCATAGAACTAACTATTTGCCGGTCATACCCTCTTAGTGACTTCCTGCTGTACTTGGTAAGTACTGCAACTTGGGTGCCGTACAGCATTGCAGGAGCAATCACAGTCTCATAGATTAGTCGTCCCAATTGCCATGAAGGTTTATATTTTTTGAGGAATGCCATAACTGCTCGAGCTACCTTAATGCTATTTCTGCACCTCGTCCGCACAGTTTTGGGGCGCTCTAACCTAGCCGTTAGATGCACGCCAAGATATCGAAGGGGATCAGTAGCTTTATAGCTTCTACCGCAAACTTCCACGTCCGGGATCGCTTCAGATCGGGGTTCGCGAATCAAAACTTTGCATTTATCCTTGTTCAGCGATAGACCTACGTACGACAAATACTCAGTTAACTTAGTTAGTATTGTCTCAACATCCTCGATGGTCTCCGCAACGAGTTGCATAAATAACTATTATTATCTGTAGTTTGTTTGTTATCGTAGTAGCGTAGGTTGCTATACATGTCTTATTTCAACTTCTCTATGTTGGGTTTTGGTAGTTTGGTAGTCGGTTGTGGTAAATATTGAGCAATGACTTGACGTGAGTAACCTTTTGTTTGCTTCCCGCGTGAAGCGAACAATGGCGAGATTGTGTGCTTGTTCGGACACGTCGGTTGTGGTAAACACTGAGCTATCACTCCCCGCGAGTGTTCGATTGCCTGCTTCCCGCGTGAAGCGAACAATGGCGAGACTGTGTGCTTGTTCGGACACGTCGGTTGTGGTAAATATTGAGCGATCACTTGACGCGAGTTGTCTATTGTTTGCTTCCCGCGTGAAGCGAACAATGGCGACATCGTGAGATTTTTCGGACACGTCGGTTGTGGTAAATATTGAGCGATCACTTGACGTTAGTGATCTTCTGTTTGCCTCCCGCGTGAAGCGAACAATGGCGAGATTGTGTGCTTGTTCGGATACGTCGGTTGTGGTAAACACTGAGCGATCACTCCACGCGAGTGTTCGATTGTCTGCTTCCCGCGTGAAGCGAACAATGGCGAGACTGTGTGCTTGTTCGGACACGTCGCTTGCGGTAAATATTGAGCGATCACTTGACTTGAGTGATCTATTGTTTGCTTCCCGCGTGAAGCGAACAATGGCGAGACTGTGTGTTTGTTTCGGACATGTCGGTTGTGGTAAATATTGGGCGATCACTTGACGCGAGTGATCTTTTGTTTGCTTCCCGCGTAAAGCGAACAATGGCGAGATCGGGTGCTTATTCGGACACGTCAGTTGTGGTAAATATTGAGCGATCACTTGACGTTAGTGATCTTCTGTTTGCCTCCCGCGTGAAGCGAACAATGGCGAGATTGTGTGCTTGTTCGGACACGTCGGTTGTGGTAAACACTGAGCGATCACTTCCCGCGAGTGTTCGATTGTCTGCTTCCCGCGTGAAGCGAACAATGGCGAGACTGTGTGCTTGTTCGGACACGTCGCTTGCGGTAAATATTGAGCGATCACTTGACGTGAGTGATCTATTGTTTGCTTCCCGCGTGAAGCGAACAATGGCGAGACTGTGTGTTTGTTTCGGACATGTCGGTTGTGGTAAATATTGAGCGATCATTTGACGCGAGTGGTCTATTATTTGCTTCCCGTGTGAAGCGAACAATGACGAGATTGTGTGCTTGTTCGGACACGTCGGTTGTGGTAAATATTGAGCGATCACTTGACGTTAGTGATCTTTTGTTTGCCTCCCGCGTGAAGCGAACAATGGCGAGATTGTGTGCTTGTTCGGACACGTCGGCTGTGGTAAACACTGAGCGATCACTCCCCGCGAGTGTTCGATTGTCTGCTTCCCGCACGAAGCGAACAATGACGAGATTGTGTACTTGTTCGGACATGTCGGTTGTGGTTAATATTGAGCAATCACTTGACGTGAGTGATCTATTGTTTGCTTCCCGCGTGAAGCGAACAATGACGAGATTGTGTGCTTGTTCGGACACGTCGGTTGTGGTAAATGTTGAGCGATCACTTGACGCGAGTGGTCTATTGTTTGCTTCCCGCGTGAAGCGAACAATGGCGAGACTGTGTGTTTGTTCGGACACGTCGGTTGTGGTAAATATTGAGCGATCACTTGACGTAAGTGATCTTCTGTTTGCCTCCCGCGTGAAGCGAACAATGGCGAGATCGGGTGCTTATTCGGACACGTCGGTTGTGGTAAATATTGAGCGACCACTTGACGTTAGTGATCTTCTGTTTGCCTCCCGCGTGAAGCGAACAATGGCGAGATTGTGTGCTTGTTCGGACACGTCGGTTGTGGTAAACACTGAGCGATCACTTCCCGCGAGTGTTCGATTGTCTGCCTCCCGCGTGAAGCGAACAATGGCGAGACTGTGTGTTTGTTTCGGACATGTCGGTTGTGGTAAATATTGAGCGATCATTTGACGCGAGTGGTCTATTATTTGCTTCCCGCGTGAAGCGAACAATGACGAGATTGTGTGCTTGTTCGGACACGTCGGTTGTGGTAAATATTGAGCGATCACTTGGCGTTAGTGATCTTTTGTTTGCCTCCCGCGTGAAGCGAACAATGGCGAGATTGTGTGCTTGTTCGGACACGTCGGCTGTGGTAAACACTGTGCGATCACTCCCCGCGAGTGTTCGATTGTCTGCTTCCCGCACGAAGCGAACAATGACGAGATTGTGTACTTGTTCGGACATGTCGGTTGTGGTTAATATTGAGCAATCACTTGACGTGAGTGATCTATTGTTTGCTTCCCGCGTGAAGCGAACAATGACGAGATTGTGTGCTTGTTCGGACACGTCGGTTGTGGTAAATGTTGAGCGATCACTTGACGCGAGTGATCTTTTGTTTGCTTCCCGCGTGAAGCGAACAATGGCGACATCGCGAGCTTGTTCGGACACGTCGGTTGTGGTAAATATTGAGCGATCACTTGACGGTAGTGATCTTCTGTTTGCCTCCCGCGTGAAGCGAACAATGGCGAGATCGGGTGCTTATTCGGACACGTCGGTTGTGGTAAATATTGAGCGATCACTCAACGCGAGTGTTCGATTGTCTGCTTTCCGCGTAAAGCGAACAATGTCACGGCGGTCGGCATGGCGAACAAACATCAAAAGGTCATATTACTTATCAAAGTGAATCCTGACCCAACGATACCTTCCCTAATAACAAACACTCCTTCCTGCAGCCTTTGGTGGAGTCGCAGCGGTAAACGCGGTCCTTCACTTAACAAAGGTTGGTACTAATATTCCTTCCCTCTCCCAACCTGACTGCAAGGACGTGGCCGGCGCCGTTATTGTACTGTAAAAGAGAATCTCTGAAGCGTGCACAGTGAGAATGTTGACCACTCCCAGTCAATTATTCAGTTGATTCATTGCGCAACTGTCATTGGTTCGGGTCAATCACGGAGTAGCAACCATAGATATGTGCAGTCAGTCTAAGCTAAGCTAAGCTAAGCTAAGCTAAGCTAAGAAGACAAAAACAGTGCATCACAAGATTTTTGTGGTCGATACGAAAAAAGGAAGCAGCTTGTTGAGCAAACAAACTTCCATGGAACTGGGCATTTTGGAGATCCATGGTGAAGTGTTCAGCATATCAACGAAGACGCCGAAAGAAGAACCGCCGATCGGAAAGCTTAAGGGCGTCCAGGTAGAGCTGAAAATTGACGCAACAGTTGCCCCTGTCCAGCAACCCTGTAGGAGACTACCAATTCCGCTCCAGAAGCTGGTAGAAGAGAAGATAGATGATCTATTGCGCCAAGACATCATTGAGCCGGCACCTTTGGATATAACTTGGGCGTCTCCATTGGTGGTGACTCCAAAAGACGGAGGCAGAAGCGTACGCCTCTGTGTGGATATGCGCCGGGCGAACAGGGCCATCATTCCGGAGCGCCATCCTCTTCCAACCTTCGACGAGATTATGCCGTATCTTGAAGGATGCCGTTATTTCACCAAAATCGATTTGGTAAAAGCGTTTCATCAAATCGAGTTGGCGCCATCATCTAGAGCCATCACCACATTTGTTACTCCGAACGCTTACTACAGGTATAAGAGGCTGATGTTTGGTATGAATTGTTCAGCTGAAGTGTTCCAAAGAGAGATTGAACGTGTGCTTCGAGGAATAAAAAACACAAAGGTGTTTATCGACGACGTGCTGATATTCGCCGCAACCAGAGAGGAACATGATGCAATTGTCAAGGCTGTATGGGAGAGGCTGGAGCAACATGGTTTGACAGTGAACTCGAAAAAGTGCCAAATTGGGAAAACTTCCGTAGATTTTATGGGACACACCCTGTCAGAGAAAGGAATTTTACCCATGAATGACAAGGTCGACGCAATCGAACGATTCAGGCATCCGAAGAACACGAAAGAACTTCGCAGCTTTATGGGTCTGGTGAACTACGTGGGAAAATTCATTCCGAACCTTTCTACGATGTCCGCTCCATTGAGGCATATGCTGCATAAAGATGCTAAGTTTCGGTGGACTAATGTTGAGAAGTGTTCTTTCGAAAAGATCAAGGCAGCAATGTCGAAGACTAAACACCTAGCCTACTACAGTGTTCATAACCCAACGTCGCTTGTAACTGACGCCAGTGATACCGGAGTTGGAGCAGTTCTGATGCAGCGCATTGCTGGAAAGTTGAGACCGATCAGTTTTGCCAGCAAAAGCTTAACGAAAACCGAACAAAAGTACTCTACATTGGACAAGGAGGCGCTTGCTGTGGTCTGGGCCACGGAGCGGTTCCAGATGTACTTGAAGGGACTAGAGTTTACTATCCTTACCGACCATAAACCGTTGGTCGGTATTTTCAACGAGACGTCTACGCCCAACGTCAAGAAGGTTGGGTACTTCGAATGCAGGAGTACCGTTACCGTATCTGCCATATCCCTGGAGAAGTAAACATAGCGGACTCACTGTCTCGACTGTCGGTTGAGCTCGGACAGAAAACTTTCGATAAGGCTTCGGAAGACATCTTGTGCTCTATTGTCGAAGTAAACCGACCTTCAGCTGTAAGCATGACCGAGATCATCAAAGCTTCTGAAGACGATTCCGAGATACAGGATATACGAAACGCGCTTCAAAATGATATATGGCAAGACTCTGTGAAGAAATACGCACCATTCAAGTCAGAATTGGTTTTCGCGAAGGAAATTCTCCTCAGGGGTGATCGCATTGTTGTCCCGACAAAATTGAGAGCGTCAGTGATGGCGCTATCGCATATTGGACATCCGGGTCGTGAAAAAATGAAGCGGCGTCTACGGGCAGCAGTTTGGTGGCCAGCTATGGATGCAGAGGCGGAGAAATGTTGTAAGGAGTGCATTGAATGTCAACTAGTGGCGCGTTTTGACAAGCCGGAACCTTTGCGCCTTAGGGAACTCCCTACGGCTCCATGGGTTCACCTTTCTGGAGATTTTCTTGGACCACTGCCCAACGGTTATTATCTGTTTGTTCTTGTTGATCTATACAGCCGTTACGTTGTTGTTGAACCAATGACTCGAACGAACTCTAGTGACGTGATCCGAGTTTTGAAGGGCATTTTCACCAGACTCGGTTTACCGTATGTGCTGACCTTCGATAACGCCAAGAATTTCTCCAGCCAGGAGTTGAAGAATTATTGCATAGATTATGGCATCAAGTTAACTCACACAACTCCTTATTGGCCAAGCGCAAACGGTGAAGTCGAAAGACAGAACCAATCGATTCTCAAGGTGCTCAAAATCAGTAAGCAACGCGACGCAGATTGGAAGGAAGCTATACAAGACTACGTTTATATGTATTCGCTCACTCCGCATTCTGTAACGAATGTGGCGCCGGCACAGTTGATGTTCGGCCGTCGATTTCGTGACTTGATTCCCCATTTCCAAGCAGACATTGTCGACGATGGAGAAGTTCGTGATCGAGATCGTGTTATCAAGTTCAATGCGAAAGAAAGTCGTGATAAAAGAGTTGGTGCTAAGGAGTCCTCACTGCGCATTGGAGATGAAGTCTGGATGAAGAACCTTGTACCGCAGAACAAACTGGACACCGCTTTTCTTCCGACGCCTGCTCGCGTGGTCGAACGCCACGAAAATAGTCTTGTGTTGGAAACACCGGATGGTCAAATCTTCAGGCGTAACACTTCACATGTGAAGCAGGCTAACCAATCATCACAGCAGAGCGATCAAGAGGTCGCAATCGAAAGTGAAACCCCAAGAGCGATCAGAAAAGCAGAATCTAGGCCGCAGCGTAATAAAGCTCTACCGAAGAGATTTGGTGATTATATGATGGAAGTTTGATCTGTATAATGACTTTGACAGTTTTAATTTTATTAGAGAGAATGAGATATGTTGTGATGTTCTGTTAATCTGCCAACACTGTTCTTGTGGAAGATGTATTAATAAATGTTCTTATCACTGTACACGGTTTTATAATTCAATGTCCCAACACTGCCTTTCTGCCTACTAGGGTAATTGTTCCCTTCGTTGTGGAAGTACCTAATGTTGCGGTAGTGGCATTTGAGCACTTTTTCGACTGAAATGTTACCAAAAGGCATTTTTAATAGATGTATTATGCTTAATTTATAAGATTGCACTTTTTGTGTGCTTAAGTTTTGTCCAAAAACCTAGTTAAAAAAAAATCCTTAATATTTCTGCTGCTGTGTTCCTATTGTTGCGGTAGTGTTCCTAATGTTGCGGTATCCCATATGATTTCAATGGGATACCGCAACATTAGGAACCGAAATTAAATTTTATCTCCATAATAGGAACAGTGTGCCTATCAGGGTCGTGCAATTTCGAAAGGAAAACATGACGTACGACGACTGTAGCAAATCGTTTCCCATGCGAACGGACTGCTGTGATGCTTCATCTCTCACCCAGCAACACACTCGTTCGTTGCTGCTACAGAAACAAGTGTGTATGAAACATGGGATGATACACTTGGATTTTCGTTTCATTTATGAGTCATTGAAATACTTCAACATGCTAAAAACACTGTTTAAACCACATTTTTAAATAGTGGTGCACGCCAATAGAATGATAATTATGTTTTATGAAAGAGGATAACAAATTCGACCACTAAAATCCAATTAACCGGCGCCCGTAGCCATTGAGAGACTAGCGCGCACTAGTGAGACACTAATGCTCTGACGGGTGAAGCACAAGCAATGCGACCGGGTGGGAGACTACCGAGTGCTACGATGAGTGGAAAAGTTTTTTTTAACGACCGAGTCATTAGAAAAATGTATGAAACACTTGAAGTGACTCATTCAAATGTTGCATGAAAGTGTATCATTGAAACGAAATTGTACGCCCCTGGTGCCTATTGTTGTGGTATGCGATTATTGATCAAAAACAGAGAGAAACGATAGTTTTCATATGTTTCCCAGCAAATTTGGATAGAAAACTAACGTTTTGAAACCGTTCATTAGATGGTACGATCATATTGACCGTCCAGTTCCAAACTGTTCACGACCGTTCGAAACAGTCGGCGTTTCAAACGGTCGGTGAAACAGTCGGTGACGGATTTGACAGCAGAAATGAGTGAGAAGGATTTCGCGCGCAAACGCGTTTTCAAAAACATTCAATTGGTGGAACAAGGACAGCTAACTAGTCGCCCTGATCAGCTGTTGCCGGCAGCCAAGCCGCCAGCTTTTTGGCGCGGAAGTCGGGGGGTGTTCAGATGTAATGTTTATCACTCAACAAATTTATGAAATATTTTTTTCGCAATAAATGTTTTAAATGTTTTAAAGTGAGGTTCAATAAATGCAATTTATATTATTTCCAGGATAATTGCTAATGTTTGTTATTCTGAAGACCTATACGTTTGAAATAATGATGTGCTTGAACAAATTTGCTGATTAATTATTTTCTGTAGAATACATCGAAAATCCCCTCGATAATCGACGACTGTTCTGAACAGTTTCACAAACAGTCGGGATAATCCAACTTTGAACTGCATACACAATATTTTTTTGAATTAAGGCCTTTTCTTGTGTCATCACAAAATGGCTTCCTCAGAATCATCATCCAAATTCAACTTTACACAGTATTGCACTAATACACCTACGTAAGAAAATCGACGCTTACCTTTTCTCTAAAATTCTCCACTTCACGCAAGATATTTGTAAAAGAAATATAGAACACACTATTCCAATTAAACTTCTCTTTCGAACTATCTATGCCACAAATAAATATTTTCACTCAAACTTGAAAATCATATAAATTTGTCTTAGCCGCACCAAGAGTTCGATGGCAATGTTTACCACCCACGACGACGGCAGCAGCGCGTCGCGACGGTGCCTTCTGGCGCACAATCATCGATCATTGAACGCAGTGATGTCGATCTTGCGGGCCAAATCATCAATAAAATCAATCAAAATCATTGAAATGGTCAACTCAAATTTATAGATTATGCGTCGTAAAATCGAAAACTATTCTTCGAATGATTATTGTTGTACTTTTAATCACACATGATAGTAATAAAAGCCCAAAACTTTTATTTGTGAAATCTCCTCCGCACTGTCCGCCAACACTGCTGCTGCTTGCAAACATCAACAGCGGAAGAGCATGCCAAGAGTATTCGATCATTTTTAGCTTATTACACATAAAATCCAATGTTTTTCGTAACATTGAGACGTGTTTGATTGTGATTTAGCAAAACTGAGTAGTGTACTGCTTGAATTGCTTTTAAAGGATTCGTAATCTTGTAATGTTTACATTGGCGGAAGCGAGACAAAGCGGTGCTATTTTTGTTTGTTTGTTTATGGAACAAATGTAAAAAGGCAACACCACTACTGTTGCGCTCGATGATTGTTAGAAATAAGAATCGAAAAAGAAGTGCTGAAATAGGAGTGATACGGGGAGTCACCTTAATTTACCTTATTACCACAACGATCGGCACACTTACCCTAGCATTTACTTTGTTTTTGATGCATTCACCACAAGTTCGAACTTTGCTGGATCGCGTTTCTGAGTATACAGCTCTGTCACCTCTGCCACCGTTCCAATGTTTATGCCATCCAAAAAACACACAAATTGATTGGATTTGAAAATCGTACATCGGCTGTTGAGTCCGGCTTGTCGCACAGCGATATTGAAGGGTAGGCCTAGGGGTTCATTCAAATATTACGTAACGCAAAATTTGACAATTTCAGACCCCCTCCCTCCCCGACGTAACAACTTTTGTATGGAAAAATTTGAAATTTTGTATGAAGCGTAACACAGTGCTAGACCCCCTCCCTCCCCCCTTTGCGTTACGTAATATTTGAATGAGCCCTAGGCATGAGAGTCCGTCACTTTCTTCGCACATCGCTTTTTCAGTCGGTGCTTCTTCTCCCGAAAGAGGCGGGTCTGTTGTTTCCGCTTCTGTTTGTAACGTTCCACATTCTGCCGGGCTTCTGCTATTTTGTTTTGTAGTTACATCGTTTCAATAAACAGTAAAATCAGTTTTTTTTTTCACGGAACAATAGTGCAGAGAGTTTGCTGTTTCACAATATTCTATGGTTAAAAACAGAGTTAATTCTCATTTCTATGACCTTTTCCAGGTGAAACCACTATTGGCACAGCAGAAGCACCCTACCCGCAGGATATCGTCCTAAACGGAATCGGCATCCACCCGGAGCACTGTCGAATCGTAATCGACAATGGAAACGCAACAATCTGTCCGAACCCGTCCGCCACCTGTCTGCTCAACGCCAACATCATCGAGAATCCGACGGCCATTAGCCAGGGAGATATCCTGCTGCTCGGTCGGACCAACATGTTCCGCTACAACAATCCGGCAGAGGCGGCCAAAATGCGACAGGACAACAACCACGCCCAGCGATCATCGCGTCTAGACCTGTCCCGACTTTCGCTCATAGCCGCCTCGCGGGAAAACCTCTGCAGCAGTTTCCTCAGCGACGACGACAATGGCGTCATTTCGTCACCTCAGAATCCTCTGCGCTTCCGGCAGTACACCCCCAGTCGGGAAGACACCGAACTGCAGGACGAACACCGAAAAATTCTGCAAACTATTGAAAACGCGCTTAAACAGTTAAACCTGGAACGGACGCGAATGCACGAGCAGTTCAAGGCGAAGATTAAACTATGTCGCGAGGAGTTAGAGCGACTGGAGAGTACCAAGCGGGACAAGCTGATGATCCTGGACTGCCGGATAGACGAACTGATGGCCCGCCGCGAAATGATACTGTGGGAGAAGAGCAACGAAAAGACGCAGGTAAGTGGTGTTGTTGGCGGGAAGTAATCTATTGCTGGAAAAGTTACCGAGTTATTGGTTCAGTAAGGTATACAAATTGTAAGCTTGAATGATCGCAGTTTGGCAAGGTTCTATACCATTTCTTTGAAAGGAGATTGCCCAGAAATTATTTCTCGGAAACCCCATTTCTCGAAAAAAAAAAATAGTTTCCGAAATAATCCATTTCCCAGAATGTTCCATTTCCTGATGTACATATAGGTTCCAGAAGTGGAAGATTAGCTGATTTTATCATCCACCTGTTACATACACTCCCGTTCAAAAGTTTGGGGTCACCCCCTCAAAAACATGTCATTTTTTTGGCCCATATCTCCGTCAATTTGCGTCCGATTTCAAAACCCTAGGTTTCATTCAGAAGATAATAAGTCAAAGAAACTTTGAACATGATTTAAAAAAAACTTTTTCAAAAAATTTTGTATGTAAACTTAACCCAAAGTTGCCAAATTTTCAAAAAAATGAATATAAACTTACGGCAGTGTCGCTGGAAGTGGGGTCGACCAAATTTTAAGATGAGAGCGGTAATATGACCCATTTTCTATTAGCTTTCAACTGCTTTTTACAGAACTTAGCTAAAAAATCTAGAAAAAAAAGTTATTAAGTAAATTAATCCTTGATGTCATCGACCAAAAGTTTGGGGTCACCCCTCAAAATGATGTATCGACCAAAAGTTTGGGGTCACTATCGTAAAACATGGAAAAGTGATTTGTTGATATCTTTGTCATCTTTCATTCAATTTTAATTCTTCTTGGCTTATTTGAAACAAAATGAATGATACTTACTGCATAGACATTGAACCACACATATTTGTTGAAATTTACATACTAAAACTTAACGTAAAGTTGCCTCATTTTTTGAAGCGTGGTAAATTGTGCTAACTTAACATAACATTTGTAAAGTTGCCTCATTTTTTGAAGCGTGGTAAATTGTGCTAACTTAACATAACATTTTTATATACAACAATCGTTAAATACGTTAAGTTAAAGACATCAAACGTAAATTTGGTTAATTATCTTTGAAATGAGCCAAAAATAATTAAAATTGAACTATAGATGACGAAGATATCACCAAATCACTTTTCCATGTTTTACGAAAGTGACCCCAAACTTTTGGCCGATACATCATATTGAGGGGTGACCCCAAACTTTTGGTCGATGACATCAAGGATTAATTTACTTAATAACTTTTTTTCTAGATTTTTTAGCTAAGTTCTGTAAAAAGCAGTTGAAAGCTAATAGAAAATGGGTCATATTACTGCTCTCATCTTAAAATTTGGTCGACCCAAGTTACTTTGACTTATTATCTTTTGAATGAAACCAAGGGTTTTGAAATCGGACGCAAATTGGCGGAGATATGGGCCTAAAAAAATGACATGTTTTTGAGGGGGTGACCCCAAACTTTTGAACGGGAGTGTACATACAGTAGGGCTCGCGAATCGTATGTACTCTTTTTCGTTATTTTGTTTTATAACCCGCTCTTTCGTATGTTGAAAGACCATTTTGAACCAATATTTATGTGCATTATAGATAGTATTGAAACTGAGGTCTTATCTGGAATTTGAAATCTGGGAACTCATCTGGTCACTGGAGCTACATTTACAATCTGGGATCTCATTTGGAATCTGGTATCCAATTTGGAACCTGAGATGCACCCTCGAATTTAGAATCTGGAATTTGGGATCCAATCTGGGACCTCATCTGATACTTGGAATCGAATCTTATCTTTAAATTGCGATCTCATTTAAAATTTAGAACCTGGGAATTCATCTGGTCACTGAGATCACATTTGTAATCTAAGATCTCATGTGGAAACTAGGACGTAATCTGGAATCTAGAGTCTAATCTGGAATCTGAGATGCAATTTAGGATTTGAGACCCAATCTGGATTCTCATCTGAAATCTCGGAACTCATATGGAATCTGGGAATTTGTATAATCGCTGGAATCCCCTCCGTAATTTGGAATCCAATCTGAGATCTTTTTTTTGTATCTGTATTAACGAGATTTTTAGCCCTACACAGTTGAAAAATGTTAAATCATATAACCATGTAACAAAAGGATCCCGTAATTTTCAGTCTAGTTTCTAATATGGAATCTTGGAATTTTAAAACTCATTCGGATTTTATGATTCAATTTGGGATCTGATACCAGATCTAGGATTCACCAGAGTTTTGAGATCTAAGGTACTCTGAGATCTAATTGGGAATATGTGATCTCATCTGGAATCTGGAAACTTATATATGGAATCTAAGATCTGAGATCAAATCTGTAATTCCAAAGGAATCAGATTTTCATTAGGATTCTGTGATTCTATCTGGATTCTGGATCTCGTCGGAATTTGGTGAGTAACAGAGGCTCTGGATCTCATCTGAAACATGAGATATGTGCGATCCATTTAGGGATCACATCTGAATTTTGGCATTTCAGCTGAAAACTGGTTTCCGAGTATTGTGTTGTTCTTTGCTGTGCATTAGTATGGGACAAACATCAAATTCTCGCTCCAGTCGACTTTTTTGATTCCATTTAGGTCCCATATGAACTGTGCAAAATTTCAGCGCAATCGGTGAAACTATAATTTAGCGCAAGCGGTGCAAAGTTTTCATAGGATTTACTATGGGAAAAGTTACACTTTCAGATAAAAAATCCCAGAGGTCGCCCCTTGTCTCCTTAATTCAAATCGATCAATGCTTCTTGTAGAAAAATCATTTATGAAACTTTCCTTCGAAGACCGCAAAACAATTGGATGCTTGTGGAAAAAGTTATTGATTTATTACCGATTAGTGATCCAACGACCGGCTATTTGTTTTATTTTATTAGCAGCACTGTAGCTGCTACCTTGGTTGCTGCTGTTTCTGGGGGTGGTGATGCCTCCCGCCACCCCATGCGACAACGGCAACAGCAGTGCTGCTGATAAAACAAAACAAAAAGCCGGTCGTTGGATCACTAATCGGTAATAAATCAATAACTTTTTCCACAAGCATCCAATTGTTTTGCGGTCTTCGAAGGAAAGTTTCATAAATGATTTTTCGACAAGAAGCATTGATCGATTTGAATTAAGGAGACAATGGGCGACTTCTGGGATTTTTTGTTTGAAAGTATAACTTTTCCCATAGTAAATCCTATGTAAACTTTGAACCGCTTGCGCTAAATTATAGTTTCACCGATTGCTCTGAAATTTTGTACAGTTCATATGGGACCTAAATGGGATCTAAAAAGTCGACTGGAGCGAGGATTCATTTTTTCCATACAAGCGTGTCCCATACTACTGTGCATGCATTGCTCCTGTAGGGGTGAGTATGACAGCATAATCGATCGCGTTCGCTATTGTCTCGAGTGAAAATCAAAACAATAGATGCGTGGGTGTTTAGTATTCAGTATTGTGTTGTTCTTTGCTGTGCATGCATTGCTCCTGTAGGGGTGAGTATGACAGCATAATCGATCGCGTTCGCTATTGTCTCGAGTGAAAATCAAAACAATAGATGCGCGGGTGTTTAGTGTTCAGTATTGTGTTGTTCTTTGCTGAGTATTGTGTTGTTCTTTACAGAGAAGAACATTATTCAAGACAATTAGATGATCGGCATTGAACCACAAAAACCCCACAACAATTGATGAGATCTTTCCAATATTATTTAATTATTTATAAATAAGTCTACTTCAGTATGTTTATTTTATAATTGCATATAAGTTGAAAATTCGCTATTTTCAACATCCTTTCATCTATTGGAAGATGCTTCAGTTCTGGGCTCTTTCTAAGTTGATGAAGGGATTTATAAATGCTTGCAAGGACTTGGCCAGGTGTGTGGAGCTGAGTGAATCTATGACATTGTAGATAGTAGCGACATCAGCAATGTCAATGGAAATTCAACTTTGCAACTCCATCCAAGATTTGTGCAAGTATTCATGCTATGCTATGCTATGCTATGCTATGCTTCAGCTGAAAACTGGTTTCCAATCTGTGGTTGAAGATCTCTTGTGGTATCTCATCTGGAATCTGGGATGCAACCCCGAATCTTGAATTTGAGATCCAATCAGGTAGATCCCTGGAGTTTGGAATCTCATCTTTAAACTGGGATCTCATCTCAAAATTGGGACCTGAGAATTCATCTGGTCTGGATCACAATTGTAATCTGAGATCTAATCTGGAATTTAGAATATAATCTGAAATCTTGGAATTCATCTGGAATCTGGGATCCTATATAGGAATTGAGACCCAATCTGTGATCTCATTTGGAATCTTACCGTGGATCAGGGAACTCATCTGGAATCTTGGAATTTTATAACTGATTTGAATTCTGTGATTCAGTCTGGCATCGGATGCCAAATCTGGGATTCAGCAGGGTTTTGAGATCTAATATATATTAGATTATATAATCTGAGATTAAATCGGGAATATGGGATCCTATTAGAATCAGGAACTCAACTGGAATCTGGGATGTCAACTAGAATCTGGAAACTCACCTGGGATATGTGCAATCTAATCATCTATATGCTGGGATATGAAAACTGATTACCAGATTGTGATTAGAGATCTTTTTTGTGATCTCATCTGGAATTTGGGGTGCATTCCCGAATTTGGAATCTAAAATTTGTGATCCAACCAGGGTTCTCATCTGGAATTTGGAATCCGATCTGGGATCTCATCTGAAATCTGTTTTGTTTTCTGGAATCTGGGATCTTGTCTTCAAAGGAGGATCTTATTGAGATTTTTTTTCATCCAATTTGGAGTCTGGGAACTCATCTGGTCTCTGGGATCACATATGTAATCTAGGATCTCATCTGTAATCGGGTATCCAATTCAAGATTTGAGATGTAATCTGGGGTGTGAAATCTCATCTGGGATCTTGTCTGGAATCTGGAATTTCATTTTGAAATTGGGATCTCATCTGGAATATCGAATCTGGGAACTTATCTGGTCACTCTGAAATCTTATCTGGAATCTGAGATATCGTCTGGAATCTTGAATCTAATTTGGAATTTATCAATCTGGGATCCAATTTAGGATTTGATACCCACTCTGGGATCTCATTTAGACTCTGGGAACTCATCTGGTCACACGGATCACATCTGTAATCTGAAAATTTGAGATCCAATCTGGGAACTCATTTGAAATCTTATCTTTAAACATTGAATTTCTTTGGATCACTGAATTCTAAAATTAATTTAGATTATGTTATTAAATCTGGTGTCTGATGCCTTATCAGAGATTCATCAAGATTTTTAGATCTTATTTAATCTAAGGTCTAAACGATAGTACGGAATCCCACCTGGATTCAGAAAACTCATTTGGAATCTAGGATCTCAATTTGAATCTGGGAACATATCCGGAATCTAAGATCTGAGATCAATTGTGGGATCCCATCGGAATCTGGGATCATATCTAGATTCCTGGATGAGATTTGAACATGGAATTTGACATCCAATGAGAGATCTCATTGAGAATGTGGTATGGAACAAGGAATCTCAATCTCCTCTGAAACGTGGGATGTGCAATCAAATCAGGGAGCACATCCGTAATCTAGGATCTCATCTGAAAACTGGTTTCCAATCTCGAATTAGAGATCTATTTTGGGATCTCTTCTGAAATATGGGATGCAACTTCGAATCTCAAATCTGGAATTTTAGACCCAATCAGGGATCTCATCTGAATTGGGGATCCCATTTGGAATCTAGGATCATATCTGTATTCTAGAAATTCATCTGGAATCTAGAATTTTATCTGGAATATAAGATCTTGTCTTAAAACATGGATCCCATCGGGAATCTGGGATCCCATTCGGAGTCTTGAAACTCATCTTGTCACTGGGAATACATTTCTATTCTGAGCTCCAATTTGGGATTTGAAATCCAGTTTGAAATCTCGTCTGGAGCTTGGGATCTCTTCTAAAATCTGCGATCTGAATTTCATCAGGGATCCAATCTGGGATCTAATCTTGAAATTGGGATGTCATTTGGAATTCGTAATCTGGGAACTCATCTGGCCACTGAAAAAAAGGCCCGTATATTTACCTCATTCCATTCATATTCACTCCTACTTACAGAAGCGAGTCGAGAAAAATGCAGCAAACGGTTTGTCCTAAATGTAAACGCAACCGCATCACCAGTGGTAAGCGATTTGCAAGTCGCTTGGCATTGTATTCGCTGCTATTCGTTCGCAGTTTAACCCTTCAGGAGGACGCGCGCCGTTGTAAAAAGTACAACATTCTCGAAAAACCTCGCTCTTTGTGAACAGCGCGAGTGCGATGTAGTTTTGGTATCCAACAAGCGCGCGTCTTTAAAGGTTAAATAGGAAGCGAATAAATAATTGGTGAATAAGAATTGTGATGAATGACGTGGAGCTATCGAAGCGGTTATTAAATATTATCATACTTCGAAGAGAATTCCTGCAAGTATTGCATACATTTTTCGAAAACATGAAAAAATCGTATGCACTCACGAATTCCATCGCCGGTCGATCGCTAGCGATGCGAATGAGAACGAGTGAATATTTTCCGAGTTTGCAGCACTGGGATCACATGTTAATCTGGGATCTCATCTGGAATCTAGGGTGTCATCTGTAATCTGGTAACTTATCGTCAAGATAAGAACTGGGAGCTCATGTGGAATATTGAATTAATTTGGGGTTTTGGTATCTTAAAACTTATTTGGATCTGTGATTCGATCTGAGATATGATACCCGATGTGGGATTCATTAGGCTTTGGATCTGGAATCTGGCAACTCATTTGCAATATAGGATTTCATATGAACCCTGGGATTTGATCTGACATCTTGGTTCTAAACCGGTATCTGGATTTAACTGGTGTGAATTTCTGTACTACAGTTTCGGCCGATTGCCGCAAAATTGCCTCCAGCCTATTTTGAATGACACGTGCTTGCCGCTCGGTTGCTGCGATGCGAAAGAGGGCGATCGTCGGCGACGCGGTCTTTCCAGTCCGACCGGCTCGAGTTTTCGTGTCGCTGACGACCGACGACGTGCGCGTCGCGACGCCGCGAAGTCGAAGTTCGATGATACGCGAATGCTGACGATTCGCATCTCTGCGCATAGGGTGCTAAACTTGTATGCCACATCTTCCTTCTCCTCTCGACAAAAATCACAAAAAAAGTTACCATCTCCCAGCTACATATTGTATACGGCCTTCATATGTGTTTGGAATATTATTTCGTCAACCTATTGATTTACCAAAACACAGTGAAATTTAATTGATTCTAGGCAAACCCACTAAGCCAATAACAGAAACATTTCGTTGCTAGAATCTCAGACGATCTCATGATCGTAAGAGTCGTGTGCCAGTTATATTCATGAATTTAACTTCTTCGCTGTTAAAATTTGCTTCTTCGAGGTCCATTTTTTGAATAAACCTGCACTTGTTTCTCACTTGCAGAACACCGGAAGGGCCCGTTCGCATGGTTGGAACCAGTGTCGCGAAGCATCAGCGTACAAGTCACAAAAAAGCTGATAAACACCAAGCTTGAATCACCCTGTCTCTGCGGTTTCTGATTCGCTCTCTCTACAGTCGCTAACAGCAGAAAAGACAGAATCCCATCATAGTCACCCGGTCACCCTTGTTTTGCTACAATCATCCTGACTTGGATACGGCTCATGTGAGTGTCATGACCCTCTCCGTCGCCTCAAGCAGATGCACGCGCAACAGCATGTAAAACTATGCATGTGTATTATCACAAGCACGGTACTACGTCATAAATCCTATTCGTTTTGCATAGCTCAGTTTAAACGCACACATTGAACGCACCATGCAGTTCGCCCTGGCTACGGCAAACGCTCTCACTTCGCCCGTTATGCATCGTTGCTCACACTGAAAAACAAGAGAACTCAAATTTGAGTATTTTTAAACTCACTTTTGAGTTCTATTTTGCATCCTGTTTCATTCGCTCTTTTTATTGTTGTCAGAGAGTGAATAGCAAAACAACTCAACTTTGAGAGTTCGATGCGGGAAGCCAAAATTGAGTAAGTGACATAGTACCGAAAGTTGAGTAATTTTAACTGACGGTTGAGTAAAAAAAACTTTGACGCTAGGTACTTTGGCCGTATACGCCTAAATGCAAACTACCTACCTCAACATCGACTCTATCAACTCAAAATTGGCTTCCCGCACGCAACCTCAAAGTTGGGTGGAATGAACTCACTTTTGGGTACTTTCGTTTCTCCGTGCAGGGAGATTGATTCTCTCGCAACCCGCCTGAAGCATACTCAGCAACTGCTATCGCTGCAAAGCTGCGAAGGGTGGAACCCACAACATGTTTGTCATTCCAGGCGTGACATGCTAGCTGGTTCGCATCACCTTGGGAAGGGTGACTCCAGAAAGCGGTTCAAGTGATTGTCTCGTGATGGTCGCGATTATTCGCAAGACTGGTTGGAACCACATCTCGTCATTTAGAGACGACTATGGTTTGACCAAATGCATAAATGGGAATCATGTTTTCATTATACTCCTCCATTACTGCATTACTATGTAGGTTGAATATCGACTCTTCCTTCGCTCTATATTGACATTTAATCATAACGTTACTCAGGATGCTTCTTCCGCCTTCGCTTGTCCTCACTAACCATAGATTTTAATTAAGCTTCGGGATCTCTCTAGTTGCTGTCGAGGTTCTTCTTCTTTTTCTTTGTGGCTCTTGGACTGCTTCTCTTCAACTTTGTGTTCTTGGAGCACATTTACAGTTTTAATTTGAAAAGGAGTATTTATTAATGTGAACAAAGCATTTATTTGAGAATCCTTAAATATTCCATGCACGGATTTGTTTGAAACATAATTATTCTGACGATTGTCCATGTTTCAAAATGCCCGTGTTAAGTGATTCATACCTAACACGATTTTTTTTTTATAAAATGAGAAAATCTGCAACAGATACCCAAGAGGTTGTTCCTTGGGTGATGTGGGGATCGACCCACTAAAAACTCATTCTCTCTCTTCCTTACCTTCGCGGTACGCCCGTTAGGGATGACTTCGAGAAGGGGTACACTCTAATAGTAAGCGTTCCACCAGCTACCGCCTTAAGTTGTTCACTCTCCCCTGGAGGCTCGGGTCCTGGCTAGTACATAGACTACCCATTGAACTCAAGCTCCTGGATGGGGAAGGGGGACCAACTCAACTAGCTGTTGTTCGGCTCACCATTTACTCTGTAGTTCAAGTACGATTCGAGAAACCGTGGAAGTAACGGAGTCCCACTTGTCCACCCCCATACACATCCTTTCAACAATGTTGTCAGGCGTGATATCTCTACCGCATACCTCCTGCATACTCGACCTTTGCTCCACGAAACGTGGACATTCAAAGAGCACATGCTCCGCGGTCTCCTCGCAGTCTGCACACTCTAATCATGCGGGGGAGCCTGCGTGTCCGAATCTGTGCAGATACCACCTAAAGCACCCATGGCCTGACAGAATTTGAGTCAAGTGAAAATTCACCTCGCCATGGGGCCTGCTCGTCCACTTGGACACGCTCGGTATGAGCCTGTGTGTCCATCTACCCTTGCTGGAGGAATCCCATTCGCTCTGCCACTTCAGCATAGACGAGGTTCTGGCGATACGCCTCGCGCCTCTTATGCCGCGTCGCTCGAAGCATTCTTCATCCTCTGCCACCACTAAAGCTATGGGCATCATGCCCGCTAGCACACATACCGCGTCCTTTGAGACCGTGCGGTATGCGCTCACCACCCTAAGGCACATCAGCCTGTGGGTACTCTCAAGTCGCTTCACGTTTCGGTTAACCACTAGCGCCTTCGACCATGCAGCGGCGCCATACCGTAGTATGGAGACCGCTACTGCCGCGAGCAGCTTACGCTTACTCGAGACTATTGCCGAGCTGTTTGACATTATCTTTGACAATGCCATTATCGCCATGCTTGCCCTTTTGCAGGCATATTCTATGTGGCTTCCGAATTTCAGCTTATCGTCGATCATGACCCCCAATTGCTTCAGTGAGCGCTTAGAGTTGATCGTGCATCCGCCTGTGGTGACCACTGCCTGCTGTTCAGACTTGCGGTTGTTTTGTGGTGCGCGATTGCCAAATGTCTCGACCTCATCCAATCCTCCACTATGCCAATTGCGTGAGTTGCTGTCAGTTCCACTTCCTCTATCGACTCGCCGTATACCACGAGGGTAATATCATCGGCGAAGCCGACCAGCTTTACGCCCGGTGGAAGTTTGAGCGTCAATACGCCATCATACGCCACGTTCCATAGTACCGGGCCCAAGATGGACCCCTGCGGTACCCCTGCGGTGATTTTGTAGCTCCTTTCGCCTTCCTCGGTGTCATAGATTAGCACTCTATTCTGGAAGTAGCTCTCCAATATCCGGCATAGGCTAACCGGGACTCCTAGGTGGTGTATTGCGCACTCAATGGCGGTCCAGCTTACGCTGTTGAAGCATTCTTAACGTCCAGCGTGACGACCGCGCAATAGCGGATTCCTGTTCGCTTCTTTTGGAGCGCTATCTCGGCCGTTTTGGTTACAGCCCTAATAGCGTCCACCGTCGATCGACCCTTCCGGAAGCCGAACTGGTTATCCGAGAGACCAGAGTCATCGGGTTTCTCGGTATAGACCATCAGCCTCGACAGAATGATGCGTTCCAACAGTTTTCCGGCGGTGTCCAGCAGGCAGATAGGTCTGTATGCCGACGGGTCGCCAGGTGGCTTCCCGGGTTTGGGCAGTAGAACCAATCTTTGCCTTTTCCACCTCTCCGGAAATTTGCCTCTGTCTAGGCACATCTGCATAGCCATTCTGAACATGTCGGGCTTAGCTTCGATGGCCGTCTTGATGGCTAATGTCGGGATACCGTCCGGACCCGGAGCCTTGTTCAACTTAAGCGACTTCGCTATTGCAATGAGTTCGTCGTTCGTCACCGGGGCTACTTCGCTATGGCCGGTTTGGCTATAGGGAACAGGGGCCCATGGTCTTGTATCGTGGCGCGGGAACAGCGTTTCCACGATCTTCTGCAGCATCACTGGGGAGCGCTCTGGGGGTGCTGACGCGCCCTTCGTTTTGGCCATCACCCCATGGGGTCGTGTTGGCTGCCTGGCAGAGATTTTCGAAGCACGCCCGCTTACGAGTCTTAATCTCTTTATTCAGTGCCAGTTTAGCCGTGTGTGGAATTTCTGAAGAGGACCAGCAGAGCCCACTGCTGGTCCCCCGCCACGCCTAGGCTTACTCCGCTTGAGCATTTCGTATGTGCCGGTGCTCGGTCACCTCCCGGTGCCAAAGGTGGTAAGTCCACACTGATGTGTGGATATGGTTCGCTTAGGAAAGAATCCTAGGCTCCCACCAAAACACGAATTTCGATAACATAATCTGTTGATTGATTCTAATTTGCGAATTTATACAAGTTGTTTTCAAAATTGCCTTTCATTAAAAAAATGTTACTGAACATGTTTAGGCAATCTAAATGCGGTGCATATCTTAAAATCTCCATATAATGGTACGTATGCCTTTGCGTGGCAGTAGTTTGACTGATTTCCCATGGAAAAACTTTCAATAATGCAAACTTAGACGTAATGAATGATGAGTTAAAGACTTTATATGTTGGTTCAAATACTAGTTTTATGTCCGATTGCTACCACATTTGCATTGTAACTTTTCCTTGATTTTTTCAACGAAATGTACCTTTCATTGTGAAACAAAACTCGCCCGAGAATAGTAAATGGACATGAAATCTTTTGTAAGCGAAATCGTTCTTGTTGAAATGCGGGTCCAGGGCAAACGAATACATATTGAAAGCAGCCTTTTTTGGTCAGCTTCAATGCCGGAATTTTATTTATCATTGCAAATTTAAACTTATTTTAATCCCTAATATAACTTACATTATAGTTTTTATCTGCTACTTCCAGACACAAACATCCCAACACTTTCACTTCTGCTATCCACTGCCTTCAATATTTTGCCCAGTTGTATATGCTAAGCTATGCCAATGCTGCCAGTTTCACAAAACTCAAATCCTTTCTTAACAGTTCTCATTTAGACGGTTGTTCAATCGGTCCGCAATAGCACCTAATAATTACAACCCTTAGAAACCACAACATGAAACATCTGGTGGACCAGTTGAGTATTTTTCGTTTAACAGAAATTTTCCTCCACCTGGAGCGCGAATCGAGTCGCCAATGCTGCCAGTTTCACAAAACTCAAATCCTTTCTTAACAGTTCTCATTTAGACGGTTGTTCAATCGGTCCGCAATAGCACCTAATAATTACTGTGGAGTTTAGGATTTCTCTGGGAAGGAATCACCCCTCACGTGCAGCACACACAACTTACCCAGGCTGACGTTGGTTCGCAAGTGGAAAGTGTGAGCGCGGTTGGGTGACGCCTGGAGTTGTTGCTACGCAAGCAGGGATCCTAACATTGTCTGCTTGACAGTTCGCATCACATTCAAATGCGCTATATCGCCTGCTGTGATCGTTCTCTTTATCACAGCTTTATTCAGTACATCTTATATCTCACATCCTTCTTCTACTCTAAAGAAGTTTTACACATTTTTAACATAAAATTGAATTTCCGTATCTCAATTTGGAGTATTTACTTACAATCATTCAACATAATTAACTGTTATATTACATCGTCACATACGTTGCAGCTGCTTCCATGGCTGCCGAATACAGTTTTCATTGTGAATGCTGCTGCTACTTTGTTTTCCAAAAAGATCGAACATTTTAGTACTTAATTGTAGGAATGATGTTTTCCGACGAGCAATGGTAGCTTGCACAGTGACGTCATCATTATCTCTCTTTTTTTTCCTCTCGTTCGAGGTAGCTCGATACAGGTGTCCTTGCTCTCAAAATTGTTTTGAGGGCAATGCTTAAAAATCATATGTGATTTTGTTGAAGTTTTGTTTGTAATGCAAGCCTCTATACTTGTAATATTTAAGAAAATTACCGCTTTGGTAATTCTGAAAAAAAAAACTTGCTCTTTGAGTCTTTATTCAATCTTATACCCGAATTTATTCCATTTCTCCATCGTTTAAATTCGAGATATCTGATAAAATACATCATATATAATCTATACATCTATCTATAGATAAAGATAATAAAGTATTGTCATTCATTGAAACACTAGCCACAGAAAACAAACTGCATCAACATAATCCTTCTTTTGGCTAGCCGACATTGACGACACCTTTTGATAAACGATTTATTGTAACCATTCGATCCCACATTTGCACAAATCAAAACTACGGGATTTTTCTAATATTTTTTTCGTACATTGCTAAGATTTATCGGTCACGACAAACAACAAGATGTAAGCTTCAGATCCGACATTTGCACGAAAGAAAACAACGCGACTTGCTAACCTAGCTTTTCGTCAGCGGACATTGCCGGGACTGTCCCTCCACGGCAAGCAACACGATGTAAGCTTCCGATCCGACATTTGCGCGAAGCAAAACAACGGAATCTTTCTAATCTAGCTTTTCGTCAGCGAACATTGTCGGAATTCTTCCTCCACGGCAAACAACATGCTGTAAGTTCCGATCCGACATTTGCATGATTGAAAACAACAGGATCGTTCTAACCTAACTTTTCGTCAGCGGACATTGCCGGGACTGTCCCTCCACGGCAAGCAACACGCTGTAAGCTTCCGATCCGACATTTGCGCGAAGCAAAACAACGGGATCTTTCTAACCTAGCTTTTCGTCAGCGGACATTGTCGGGATTCTTCCTCCACGCAAGCAACATGCTGTAAGCTTCCGATCCGACATTTGCACGATGCAAAACAACAGGATCTTTCTAACCTTGCTTTTCGGCAGCGGACATTGCCGGAGGTTTTCCCCCACGGCGAACAACACGCTGTAAGCATTCGATCCGACATTTGCATGATGCAAAACAACAGGATCTTTCTAACCTTGCTTTTCGTTGGCTGAACGGGCTCGTTTAGAAGTTAACCATCAATGTTAACTTCTTTTCCCGATCAGCCTAGATAGCTGTGTAGTGTCGGTAGCGGTTGTTTCAATTGGCTAAGAATAACACTACGGACCACCTGTTCCGGGGGTAAAAGTCCACCAAACAGTGAACCCCAATCCAAGGTGTCAGGCGACCCGTGCTGAGGGATGAATGGTTGAGGGGGTTTAAAATATGCTCGATCTTTAACGGAGCCCGTAACGTAGGTAGATCGCCTTTATGTGTTGCGTTACGGTTCAAGATCTACCAAACCGAACCCTAGTGACATCCAGTTTGTCAAGTTGGGGTAATGTGTTTTGGTAATAAGGATTCATGGTACAAAGTCCTTGTTACTGGTGACAGTTTCTAAAATTGCATTTATTCTGCCTTACTGATAGTTAAAGAATCGGACTTTGCCCACCCGAGACTACACTTGACGTCAGGAAAACCAACATGCTTTACGTATCTAACTGCGTACTAACCTATCAAGGACTGTTAAGTTCTGGTAATTCAAGGACTCACGTGCGTTCTTATTGTAGAACACATTCTCTAATTTGACAGAGTTTTACAACTAGCCCAAAGTCCCGGGTTTTTCTTTGTTGTCCTGGGACTAAACTAGAAGCAAGACATGGATGGGACTAGAGTTCCGATGCATGGATAAATATCAGTACCACCGTTTTGTTTTTCTCAGAATTCAAATAGATTGTGTTTGATTAGGGGCGCTCTTTCACTGGGATTTAAATCTCTATGATAACGGTACCTTTTCATCGCAATCGATTTCTTGCACCTCTGGGATACCAAAACAGGAACTGTACAGAAATCGATGCTTCATTGCCTCTCAATGACAATGGAGTAGTACGACATGCAATTGACCAATCCAAATTCCTGTGTGGTAGTGGTTTGTGTTCAGATTTCCCGTGTTAATCTATCTGTAAGAACTTTGTAAACATCTTTTGTTCTCACGTATATGGATAGGCTTGCATTAGGTTTCGTGAGACATTTTTTGGACAACTCAATACTAAGGATACGGGTAATGCCACAAAAGATCTAAATACTGGTCGCAGTGGCTCACCCGAACAGAAAAAAAAAAAAAAAACCTTGCTTTTCGGCAGCGGACATCGCCGGAGGTTTTCCCCCACGGCAAACAACACGCTGTAAGCACTCGATCCGACATTTGCGCGAAGCAAAACAACAGGATCTTTCTTACCTTGCTTTTCGGCAGCGGACATTGCCGGAGGTTTTCCCCCACGGCAAACAACACGCTGTAAGCATTCGATCCGACATTTGCATGATGCAAAACAACAATCTTTCTAACCTTGCTTTTCGGCAGCGGACATCGCCGGAGGTTTCCCCCACGGCAAACAACACGCTGTAAGCACTCGATCCGACATTTGCGCGAAGCAAAACAACAGGATCTTTCTTACCTTGCTTTTCGGCAGCGGACATTGCCGGAGGTTTCCCCCCACGGCAAACAACACACTGTAAGCATTCGATCCGACATTTGCACGATGCAAAACAACAGGATCTTTCTAACCTTGCTTTTCGGCAGCGGACATTGCCGGAGGTTTTCCCCCACGGCAAACAACACGCTGTAAGCACAAAATAACAGAATCACTATAGCTTTTCCTTACCAGTTACTGCTGCTGGTTTATTTTGCTCGTGTTTTATTTCTTCCTCAATAATTGTCCAAGCACAAAAAATCATCCGGAAGCATGCACCATCCGGAGCCCACGATGAATATCACACTACATTTTTCACTTTTTTTTTTTTGGGTTGTCGTAATTTTCTCACTTTCGCATGCAAATTGAAGAGTGATTCCTCCCAGCAAAATAATAAATTGGTTCGATTTTTTTTCGCGATTGAACGAAAAACTGGTAGGAATTCGCCAATGTGGAGTTTAGGATTTCTCTGGGAAGGAATCACCCCTCACGTGCAGCACACACAACTTACCCAGGCTGACGTTGGTTCGCAAGTGGAAAGTGTGAGCGCGGTTGGGTGACGCCTGGAGTTGTTGCTACGCAAGCAGGGATCCTAACATTGTCTGCTTGACAGTTCGCATCACATTCAAATGCGCTATATCGCCTGCTGTGATCGTTCTCTTTATCACAGCTTTATTCAGTACATCTTATATCTCACAATTACAACCCTTAGAAACCACAACATGAAACATCTGGTGGACCAGTTGAGTATTTTTCGTTTAACAGAAATTTTCCTCCACCTGGAGCGCGAATCGAGTCGTCTGGGACACTCTCAATACGCCAAAATTACTAATGTCGCTACCTGCACGACGGTTTATCAAATCTTTTGTTTTTATTCATGAATTTCAACATTATAGGACACGTTCAACTTGTGAAAGAAGCGTTCAATGCTGTTCAAACAACGACGCATAACCACGTCCGCTGGGTTTCTTTTTAAGGAGTCGCAACAAGCACTATTTGCTGTGGTTGTCGCAAGCCGTACGAACATGAATACACGTGAGCATCCTGCAGATTCTCGTCAAATTAAAGAAATGAATTCCTTTACAATACCGACGGTAGTCCAAACGCGTCTGAAATTGCGCACACAAGTCCATGTATGCGGATTTATGAATATTGAGTAGCCACTTCTCGAGCTTCGATCTGCATCTTCTGACGGTAATCCACATACATAAGATGCCCTTCAATACGAGCACTCCTCAACCAAAAGCCCAACCACGTGCATAACGTCTGGATTTTTTTAAATTTATCGACGATACTTCAATCACTCCGATGTCACTGTTCGTGTGTGGCTTTTTCCATTCTCTCCCGGCGGAACTCCAATCGCGCTGGATCTTCACACAAGTCCATGTGTGGCTCTTTTCACTTCCCCCCGGCGGAATTCCAATCGCGCCGGATCCTCACACAAGTCCATGTGTGGGTTTTCCATTTTTTTCAATCACCACTCATAACCTCTCTTGCTCTTCAGCGTTATTGCACAATCAAATAGCATTACTTTACGAGTAAAAATCACTTCCACCAAATATGCTTACCATTTAGCTTATATTGGAATATGTTTTCGGCCTTCACAATTTATTTGCTCTTAAAACTTTAAGCAGTAAACCTGGCAGGATCACCAATGTAAATTTCTGTACTACAGTTTCGGCCGATTGCCGCAAAATTGCCTCCAGCCTGTTTTGAATGACACGTGCTTGCCGCCCGGTTGCTGCGATGCGAAAGAGGGCGATCGTCGGCGGCGCGGTCTCTCCTGTCCGACCGGCTCGAGTTTTCGTGTCGCTGACGACCGACGACGTGCGCGTCGCGACGCCGCGAAGTCGCGATGTCTGATGGAGCGCGAATATTGCGGTTACACTGAAAAATATTTAAACCCAAAGAATAAGTTCTAAAAACTCAAATTTGGCTTAACAGCTTATAGTTTTTACTCAGCATTGGGTTGTTTTCTCCCTCACCCCACACGAATGTTGTCAAAAACGAAGAGAAAAGCACCGACATATCCGTGCGGCTCCGTGGAAGAAGCCAAATTTGGGTTATCTTAACTAAACCCAAATTTGCGTCAAATAAGGCTTCCGCTGGGTGAAAATAACTTACCACTGGGTGAAAATTTTTGCAGCGATCAAATGAGATTTACCTAGTGACCACTATCGCTGTTTGACGCTGTTGTAATTTCGGGAATAGTGGAATCGTAGCAGAGTAAAACAACGTGCTTCACCTTTGCTTTGTTGCACACGAATGACTTTTTATTTGACACAAAAGATACGGAGGAAGTGGTCAATGACATTGATGTTCTCCAGAGGGGTAATACAGTGAATACATTATAATGCGAACTTTATATGCGTCAAAAGAACTTAAATTTGGGTTGATTTGTAGTTCCGTGTAGGTCGCGGTGTTCGATGGTGCGCGAATACTGACGATTCGCATCTCTGCGCATAGGGTGCTAAACTGGTATGCCACAACTGGGATTCCATATGGAACTTGGGAATTCATCTAGAATATGGGAGCTCATTTGAAAACCGGTATCTAATTCAAAATCAGGGAACTCATTTGAAATCTGGGATCTCATTTGAATTCTGGAATCTCATCAAAAATCTGGGATCCTCTCTGGAATCAGGGAACTAACCTGGAATCTAGAATCTAATCTGAAATCTTGGAATTCATTTGGCTTTTGGGATCTTGTCTAGGATCTGGGAACTCATCTAGAATCCGGGATCTCATCGACATTTTAAGATTTAATCTGGGATTTAATGCATAGACGTGTGCGCCGCCGCGCCGCGCCGCCGTCGCCGACGATTTTTTCACGCCGTCGCCGCCAGTTAAATTGACCCGGCGCGCCGCTGTTCATATTTTTCCACGCCGCCGAATAAAAATTCCCACGCCGATGAGAAAACGACAAAGTTGTTTTTCTCGCCAACACTTCACGAACCACATATTTAAACTTAACAGCAATTTTTAAACAGTTTCTATTGTTTTTTCTCCTGCATATTAGGTGTATTTTCTAAAGTTCTTGTTGTATATTGTTTGAAACATTTTTATGTGATTTACTTTAGTGATTTCTTACAGCTATATTTTGAAGATCCTCGTTTATTTTATTTCAAGTACTGAGCGAGTCTCTTGTTAATCATAACGAATTATCAACAAAATTCTTGGCAGTGATCTAATTAGGTTCACAAACACATCCTCCTACATATTCTTTGCTTATCTTTTGGAAGATTTTAATTGCAATTTACGAATGACATCCTTGAAGACATATATTCTACGCAATCTTCAGAAATTCCTATAAAGGACCCTCCAGAAATTTCACCATGAATTCTTCTAAAAAAAAACTCCATGCTTGAGAAACTCCCCCTTGAATTATTTCAAAAAAAATCTCCGGGATTTTTTTCAGGAAACCATTCATTCAGAAATTTCTCCAAGGATTCTTCAGAAAAATTCGAATGTTCCTTCAGAAATATTTTTTTGAGGTGTTTCAAGTTCCTCCATAAATTTTCCAAAGAATTTTTATGGAATTTCTGAAATGGCTCCATTGATTTATAAGGAATTCCATAAATAAGGTCACGCAAAAATGTCCATTGTCAAATTCCACCCTCCACCCCCGTCTCTTCTATGGCACACTGTTTGTATAGGACTCCTCTGAGATTATCACACTCTTCGGAACCCCTCGTTCCTCAAAGTGTGGCGTAACTTATGGACGTTCGTCCTTCAGAAATAACTCCAGGAGTTGGGTATATTTACACAGTTGTCCCAGGGTTCTTTCAGGAATTCCTCTATCGGATACTCTGAAAATTTTTTTAGGGCTTCTTCTATAATTTTTTTTATTGAGTGTCTCCAGAAATTCTTCCATGATTTTGTTTCTGATACAGAGTTTCCGGAATTTCTTTAGCAACTCTTTCTAGAGTTATTTCGGAAAATTCCTTGGGATTCTTTCACATAATGTTAAGGAATTAGATAAGCAATTCATTCTAAAATTCCTCCAAAGATTCTTCCAGAAATTCCTCCATGGATTCCATCAGCCTACTAAAGGATTCCATCTTAAATATCACTAAAGACTCCTTCTGTAGTTTAAGGATTTTTCGAGAATGTCAGTAAGAAATTACCTTAAACATTTTTCCATGATTTCTTCCAAGGAATCTCTTGGAAAATACCATCAGAGGTTAAGAAGAAAGCCTAGAAATGCCTGGACGGTTTCTCTTTGGAATGCCTCCTTCAGTTCTTTCAGAAATATTTCAAGGGATTCCTATGGAGATTCCTACGAGTTATTCTTGGAGGATTATCTGAAATAATTTCTATAGACAATTCCTGACAAAATTTAATTTCATTGAGACCATTTCAGAAATAATCGTTGGAGGAGCTCTTGGGAAAGTCCTTGGAGGAGCTCCTGAGATCCACCACAAAAGTTCTCCTTCTGATAAAATCGCTGAAGGAATTTTTAAAGAACATCCTTGAGGAATTTCTGAATTAAATCATGAAGAAGTTTCTGAAAGAATCCTTGAAAACAATTCATCGGGAATTCTTGCAAAAATAAATAACCTGGAAAACTGGAGATTGCTGTGCAGTAATTCCAAGAAGAGATATTCTTGAGATATTTCTGAAGAAACGTCAAGAAATAATTCCTGAAGTGATTTCTAAAGGAACTTCTGAAAGAATCTTTGGAGAGATTTTTTAAGGATTGCCGGAAAAAGAATCCATGAAGGAAGGTTTCTATAAACGTCTAGAGAAGTTTGCGGTCCCACCCGTGGAGGAATATCTGAGGATCTTCCAGGAAGCCCCCTGGAGGAGCTTCCAGAAGAATATGTTGAAAATTTTCTGGAGAAATTCCTGAAGAAACGCATGAAAGAATTCTTAGATTCCTGCTGGACATTCCTGAAATGAACCCTAACAGAACTCCAAAGAAAATCATATTTTACCATAACAGCACTGGTCTAAAATAAGTTTTAGAAAATAATACCCTAAGAAGAGACGTGCAACGTTGCGAATTTCACTCGAGAGGAATCCTTTATAAATTTCCTGATAAACGTCCTCAAGAATTCTCTCTTACATTTATAGCATACTTCTTGCAAGTATAGTTTTTCTTGAAATCTCTGATTTACATACGTTTACACCTTTCACAAAAAATAGATGAAAATTGTACTCAAGTACAGGAAACAAATTATTCTGTATTAATATTTTCTAGCATTTCACAAAAAAATAAGGTCACGCCGATTACGCCGCCGCCGCCGCCGCCGAAAAGGGCGAACGGCGTGGCGCCGGCGTCGCCGCCGCCGCTGCCTCAATTTGCTATACACGCCGCCGCCGGTGAAAACTGCGTCGGCGCACACGTCTAATAATGCAAAGCAAGGAATAAATTTGTTAAGGAATAAATTATTCTTAAATTATTCAAAATTTAATTTCAAAGTACCGTGGGGTGCCCTAATTTCGTGCGGGCCCAAACTTCGTTAACTTCTGACATCTAGGAGCATTATTATTTAATTAACAGCGGAATCATCCAAAATTTGCTATAATCTCAAAACTCAACACAATTTACAAAAATATAAATGAAAAAGTTGATATATGTCAAAGTTTGAAAAATAAATTGCAAATGTATGCAAAAAGCAGATGCCATATTCAGAGATACGAGAAAAGCAACACTCACAGAAGTTAGCAAGTATTTCGATCTCTAGCGAAAGTAAATATTCCAATTTATGTTTGATTATTTCAATTCAATATGTTTTATTATAACACGCAATAAAATTACTTAAAAATGTTGTTTTCTTATTTTGTTTCAACATTTACGTTGTTGGCGAAATAAGGAACTCACAATTTGTATGGGTCTCTAATTTCGTGCACTCTTTTTTATAACTTTGTTTTAGGGGTTCATGTGTACTTGTAGCCATCGCATGATTCGGTTATTAATAATAGTTATAATAACTATTTTAATTGGATTAAAATTAGCTAGGGACTGCTCATAAACTACGTAGAAAGTAAAAAAATAAACAAATTGTAGGAATACAAAGTAAGTTCGGGATGATTTTATTTACCCAAACATTGGGAGTAGTAGCTTACAGCCGCTAGTTCCATTGAAGCAAATTATTGCCGTAAGCCTTATTGCCAGAACACAAATTTAGAAGACGACACTTTACTAGAACTAACCTCCCGAGGAATGTGCCTAAATTATGTGACATAATAGAAAGGTAAAAAGCTACAATTAGGCACAACAATGAATTGATTCGCATTACTGACTATTAGTAAAGTTAGTGGACATTTGATTCAAATAACAAACATTATATTGTTTGATTGAGATGTCAATTAAAAAGCAAAACAAACGTCAAAAATAATAACCCTTAAAACTACAGATTTTTGGAAATCTTAATGTAAACATCCGGGACGAACATGGGAAACAGCAAATATTTACACATATTTTGTCACAGACATCGATTTTATCTTCATGTTATGGGTTCATGGGTATTATACGAGTATGCTGCGTTTTGAATATTAACACATTTAGGCGAATTCTACGTCTTTTAGAGTGAGCGAAATTTAGACCCATTTTGAACGAAATTTGGAACCCGTGCACGAAGCACTTTCGAACAAATCGAAACTAATGATGTAACTATCTTGTATAATTAATGTGAAGTTGCCTAATTTATATTTTTCATGAGAGCTACAGTGCCAGCACTAAATATTATTGAAGAAAATAATCTCATATACTTTATGGTAAAATTTCAGCAGCTTATCAAACTTTGAGAAATCTTAAGTGCACGAAATATGGTCACCTCACGGTATGTACTTGGTTGACACTACTTCTGTCCTGTAAATTCCTTCGACCTTTTAAGCTTGCTGTAATAAGTTTGCAAAACTATCTATCACAAAGAAGACCGATCGTGATTTGGAATGCGACAAACAGTTTTAAATCTGTCTAGAGGACTTTTACAGTTTCAATGACTTCCTCATTCAACGCTTGTATGTTTCTGTTCCACTTGAAGTCCTATTCTGAACCATAATGCTCGGTAACTTTCGAATCGGTCAACGGTCCTAATTAGATTACACTCAGCTTTCCCATGTTACCCTTCTGGACGTGTCATCGTCGCGGCACTCTGCCTTATCGATCCTTATCCCTTAGTATATTGTGTTACCTTCGCTATTTATGCATATAAGTTCATTGCCGTTTACGTTTGTTATATAATTTTTATTTTTTCGTTTCCCTTTTTTTCCTTTATATTATTGCCCTTTTCCCGCCGACGCAAACGCCACCTTCACCCGCCTCACTGTAGGTGGACATTTTAGTTAGACAGCTATCGGCCCTGCAAACGCAGCTAGACACCAAGAAGCGCGACTTCTACGAGTACGTGGCCAAAGAGCTCCAAGAGCTGCAGGACTGCGGCAAGCTGGACGAGGTAGTGCTTGATTTGTTTGTTTTAGTTAGTTTTGAGTTTTGCTAAATTATGTTATGTTTTGAATATGGTTGTTGGATAATATCAGCCACAATATGTATATGTTATTCTATTTGTTCTAATTGCTATTATCAGGCCAGTATTGAACTAATCCAGAAGGCACCTCAGACAGAGGACTACTCGGAAATCTTGCTGCTGATTTCCAAATCCTTGGACAACTACTCTGCACAATACATCCGAGAGTACATCCGAAGGAATGTAAGAGTGATCAATTCGAAAGATTTTAGGCCTTATCCACCTCACGTCTATGTACTTATTTTCAGCGCGAAGAGCTCGATAAATACGAACGGGAATTGGGCGAGAAAGAATCTCAACTGGAGCAGAGTACGCGTAAGATTGCCGATCTAGACCAAAAGATCGACGAACTGGAACGCCAAAATCAGGAACTATTACAGCAACGTACCCAACTGGAAATGGAAGAAATGCAGAAAAAGAAACAGTCGTAAGTTTAATGATTCCTCATATATACGTATACCATTGCTCATTCCTAACGTTTGCAGCATGACCCTGAACCTGTCGCGGACCACGGACTCCAACGCTCAAACAGATCCCAACTCTTCCGAAGCGCTACAGATGGTAGCGAGTAACTCCACGGCTCGTACTCTGGAAACCTGTGATACCTTCCATACGGCCAATTCGGACTGTTCGTTCGTATCGGCACTGAATACTCCGGCCTTGGAAGCGCTAAACCACCTGATTCCGACGCCCAGTTCAACTGAAGGAACAGAATCTGGAGCGGATCATGAGTCGGACTACTACGAGGAACCGGGACACGCGCAAGGCATGAGCGACAGTGGCGTCAGCTTCGAGACGAATAAGCTCGGAGAGGGTGGCAAGTTGTCGAATGGTGGGAAGCTACTGTTCCGATCGGATGACCACTGTTTGCTGTTGACGTCATCGACACCCAACTCGAAGTACGTAAATAAGACACTGATCGTGAATGGAGGAGGTAGCATAGAGATCAGCGGAGAAGAAGTCGTGCGCGCATCAACGAGTGATGAGTCGGATGAGAACTCGGATCATGGAAAAGGTGGTAGCGGGAACCGATGTCGCGGGAACAAAAACAGTGTGCGAACGGAGATTTTCGATATCCGACACGGGATTCATCCGCTGAGAGTCAACAGCCGCAGCGGAGAAGAAGAGGAAGGCGACGATGAAGACGATGAGAGACATTCGCATGCAAGCTCGCTGGATAACAGCTCGATAACATCGTCCACGGCCAACTTGATCTTGTGTGAGATGAACCTGCTGAGGGAGAGCATAGCGACGAAGAAGGCGGAGATTATGAAGATACTGGAGACAAACGGCGACAAGACGAACCTGAACGGGAAAATCAGTGAGCTGCAGGATCTTCAAAAGAGAATAATGCAACTGGAGATCAAGGTGCAGGACGTCGAGAAGAATTGTCTGTCTGATGAGGGGGGATTAGACTCGGTTCGGGATTTGCCGGGCAGTTTTACCGACAGCGACGACAGCCGGATAAACTCGTGCATCTATCCGGACTATCTGAGGCATCGAGCACAGACCAGTATTTATGCGACGAGCGTGGCGCGATCGTTGCCGTCATTCGAAAGCGCGTCGGTCGAAAGAATGCGTAAGTTGGCTGTTGAATGTAGGAATTGCAAGGAAAGCTACAAATCAGATTTTATATTCCAAACAGGTTCAGAGCATTTCATCAATATACCTACCTATATTATTCGAGGGGCCGGAAAACAGACCCACTACGAGTACGAGGTAAAGCTAAACCTGCCGGACGATCGATGGACGCTACTCAGGCGATACAGCAGGTTTCGGGAGCTGCACCTCAAAATGAAAAAGGAGTATGGCGAGAAGGTAAGATTGCTTTTTGTTTCCTTCTAGGCTTTCAGATTCAAGCAAGAGACAAGCTAGAGAGAAGCTTTTCAAGCTTCCGGAGAGAAGTTTTCCAAGCTTCCGGAGAGAAGCGCACTAAGCTTCTGGAGATAAACTGTCCAAGCTTCCGGAGAGGAGAGAAGCTGTCCAAACTTCCGAAGAGAAACTTCCAAGCTTCCGGAGAGAAGCTTTCCAAGCTTCCGGAGAGAAGCTTCTGCAGAGAAGCTTCCCAAGCTTCCGGAGAGAAGCTTTCCGAGCTTCCGGAGAGAAGCTTTCCAAGCTTCCGGAGAGAAGCTTTCCAAGCTTCCGGAGAGAAGCTTTCCAAGCTTCCGGAGAGAAGCTTTCCAAGCTTGCAGAGAGAAGCTTTCCAAGCTTCCAGGGAGAAGCTTTCCAAGCTTCCAGGGAGAAGCTTTCCAAGCTTCCAGGGAGAAGCTTTCCAAGCTTCCAGAGAGAAGCTTTCCAAGCTTCCAGATAGAAGCTTTCCAAACTTCCGGAGAGAAGCTTTCCAAGCTTCCGGAGAGAAGCTTTCCAAGCTTCCGGAGAGAAGCTTTCCAAGCTTCCGGAGAGAAGCTTTCCAAGCTTCCGGAGAGAAGCTTTCCAAGCTTCCGGAGAGAAAGCTTTCCAAGCTTCCAGAGAGAAAGCTTTCCAAGCTTCCGGATTGAAAGCTTTCCAAGCTTCCGGAGAGAAAGCTTTCCAAGCTTCCGGAGAGAAGCTTTCCAAACTTCCGGAGAGAAGCTTTCCAAGCTTCCGGAGAGAAGCTTTCCAAGCTTCCGGAGAGATTTACAAGTTTACAAATCCGGAAGATTTACAAGCTTCCGGAAAAAAAGTTTCCAAGCTTCCGGAAAGAAGGTTTCCAAGCTATCCGAGTGAAGCATACTAAGCTTCCAAAGATATGGTTTCCAAGCTTCCGGAGGGAAGCTTTCCAAACTTCCGGAGAGAAGCTTTCCAAACTTCCGGAGAGAAGCTTTCCAAACTTCCAGAGAGAAGCTTTCCAAGCTTCCGTAGAGAAGCTTTCCAATTTTCCATAGAGAAGCTTTCCAAGCTTCCGGAGAGAAGCTTTCCAAGCTTCCGTAGAGAAGCTTTCCAAGCTTCCGGAGAGAAAGCTTTCCAAGCTTCCGGAGAGAAAGCTTTCCAAGCTTCCGGAGAGAAGCTTTTCAAGCTTCCGGAGAGAAGCTTTCCAAGCTTCTGGAGAGAAGTTTTCCAAGCTTCCAGGCAGCATCATGTTAAGCATCCTAAAATGATTCTAAGTACACATTTGAATTTTTATCATCATATTTTCTACTCGCAGATAACCAACATCCCATTCCCGCGCCGGGAGCTGTTCGCATCGAACACGGAATCGGTGGCGAAAACTCGCCGCCGCCAGCTTGAAACCTACCTGAGGCGGCTGCTGGTGGTATGTTCTAAAATACCGCATAGCCCCATCTACGAAGGCGAAGGACGACCGGGCCTAACCAAGATTACCCTGATAGAGTTGCACGCGGGCTTTTTCAAGAAGGGTTTGTTCGAAACGGGCAAGCATGGAACCGGCTAGAACCGGTGGACGGGTGGTTGAAGTAATAGTGTTTGACTTCCGGTTTTGTTTGTCGGATTTTGTTTTTTTGAACGGTGGAAGCAAACAAAAAGTAAGGCTGATTTTTGTAGATAAACGAGCGATTTGCGAAGTTATAGAGTAATGACGTAGCTGGAAGGCGTTCTCCCAGTTCGTTTTCGATTTAAGCAGATTTTATTTATTGTAAATGACGAGCAGATTTATTAGGCGTTATAGCTATAGTGAGATTGATTAAGATAGGAAGAGAGTGACACCAAACTTGAAGCAACAGCAGGAATATCGACGACAATAAACCCCGCAACATGGTGAAAGGACAGGATCCTTCCCTGCTACTACAACACATATGGCTGCTGCACGATCTCTTGTTCAACTGGGAATTGCATTTTACGTTGACAGAGATTGCCACTCCCCAAGGAAAAAGGTAGGAGACGTTTTGTAGTGAAAATGATAAAAGGCTTGATCCAGTTTTGTTCGTTATGCAAAACCGCGAATCCAAAGCCTAATGATGAAGTAGTAAAAACAAATTATATTTATGGCTTACGAGTCAATTTTTTCATATACCTTCTATGTTCATTTGAGTACTGAATTGTTAGTCATCTTTCACATGATCCCCCATAATCACAATTTGCCTTTACGTAACCCACAAAGACATATTCTGAATAGTTTCACGTGACCTACCCATACATACGTACGTACACAATACACACATATTTAGGAACACTAGCTGTGATTTTTCAATTTGACTCCCGACTATCGTGATAGTCCTGTTATCTCATTAACTTTCATTGGAGCGATCGACAGCCGGGAAGAACTGCATGAGAGTGGATCGATCATGATTTAGCGCATACAAAGACCTGAAACACAAAACATATTGATTATGATAGGTAGTATTTGTAGATACGGAACATGTTTCTTAATCAAAATTGGATTGCATCTTGCTACTGGAGCTCGTTGGGAAGATCTCGAGACGACATACGTGCAAGCATATAATAGTCAAAAATAGGAAAAAATGTCAAATACAGAGCTTGTTCGGACTTAAACAATATAACAGTGTAAGATTTAGGATACAAACGTAAGTGTTGACAACCCTTGTTCTTTGAATGTAGTGACCTAAATATAAACTTATTGGAACAACAAATGACAGGTATTCATCTTTTAGAGGAAATAGAAATGGTCGTCTAGCAATGCAACAATCCTTGAGAAATTAGCTAGAATAAATACCGAAAGAAACGAAACTACAAGTAATACGTGGCAATATAGGATATTTGATGTTAAAATCAAATTAATATAGCAAATTTACAAATCAAACAAGTTGGGCGCATCATGTGGTCGAGTTTTGTACTCACCATTTGTAAATCATACACATCACTCATGAGAATAAACTTAGATTCGAAAGATCGATGAAAGCCTTGGCTGCATTGAATGTTATTATCTAAAACTACCGAACACTTCTAATAGTCCTAATAATGATCTAAGGTGTGCGTGATGGTAAGGTACGCTTGAGTAAATGTAAATACTTGGTGACGCTTAAAGGTCTTAACCTTCCGTAACTCGCGCGGTTGACTACCTGCGTCAGCACCACGCTAATGCTGACTACAAAAAGCGAGATTTTTTCAACGTGTTGTACAAAATACAACAGCGCGATCGCTCGAGGGTTAAGTTCACTCAAGACTATTCTTGTGGCCGTGAAATCACCGTGAAACGATCTAGCAATCGTCGACACTTTCGTCAACGCCATCGCCGTCGTCGTAGAAAGCGCCCGATCGTAAGCTCGTGAGCACGTTCTTTTAAACCTTGCATGCAAGTGATTTAGTACACACAAAAGCGCTAGCGTAGACCACAACCACACAAGAGAGGGCCATAGTTTGGAAAGGGGAAGAACAAGGAAGGCTGGTCGGACGTGACCATGGAAATTAATTAGGTTCTCGAATTGATTCAGGCCATGATTATCCTAGGTTATCAAATTGATTAAATGTTGAATATATAGTCCTTGTTGATTTTTTAATGTGTTAGATAGTGATCGGAAAGTTCAAGTACATTTTACGTTCCGTTCAGTTCCGTCCTTTCGTGGTCCGTCTTGTTGTAAAATCCGTCTTCCAAAACGGAATGTAATTGAAGTGGTTGGGGAGTCTTTGCCCGTGATGAGAACAGGATGAGTTCTGGGATATCGGTCGATTGAGGGATTTTGTTGGTTATGTCCGTGTGGCTTCCGCTATTGAGGTAAAGTCCTTCTATGATGATTCTGTTCGCGTGTTCCTGCGCAGTGTTGATTATTCAAAGGCTGACTCTTTGATCAGTATCTAGCTGGGCATCGTAGAAAACGACGGGTGGTCCTTCTAGGAGGTATCGCTTAAGCCACTTGTATAAAATCTGGGCCGGAAACAAGAATCAGGCTTCAAACAGGCCCAAGACCGCTACACACTATTTGTGAGTATTCTTGAATGACCTAGAATCCTCTTGAAATTCACTATTCTACAAAACTATCTTCCTTGGACTTGGACCTGTAGGATGGCATCGCATTATATGATTACAACCCATTGATAATGCTTGTAGATCCAAAGACTTTTATTCACGATAGTTCTTGGAAGACCTTGAACATCTTCCATAATCAGCACTTTACCTACAGGAATATCTTTCATGGACCTGTAGGGTGTTACACTGTATTGATTCCGCTTGTTGATCTTAAGGTATTTAGTTACGGATGTTCTTGGATGACTTAGATCATCTACGCAAACTAGTCCCTGCTGAACCATGTTTGGTGGACCTGTACTGCCGTGAATCACATATCAGTCCCATCTTTGCTGGATTTCCTATGCAAATGGGACAGATATGCGATTCACGGCAGTGTAGGATATTGCACCGTATGAATAATGTAACAACAATCCAAAAATTATGATTATGGCCTTTACTCGGGAAAATTCTTGGATGATCTTAAACTCCTTTGAAGAGTAGTTTTTTACAGAACCATGCGTCCATGCGTATGATACCGTCTACCCCCGTTGGTTTGACCTCATCTAATCTGAACACTTTTTAATTTGACCCCCTCTAATCTGCACATTGTTTAACCCGTAAATACCCGGGACGATCTACTTTTGGTAGATATGCAATATCTTCTTTGTTTTAAAACACTTTACCCCGGATTTTTTTTTATAGTCAAGGGGAATAGTTGTGCTAAGAAATGCATGGTACCTCCCCCCTTTGCACCCTCCCCCCTTTGCACCCTCCCCCCTTTGCACCCTCCCTCCTTTTGCGGGGAGCCGAAAATACGTGGCTTTTTTTGTATTTTTTATAAATTCTGCATGTTTTTGCTCAAATTTCATCGTTTTGCTAATCATCAATAGTTTTCACTGATCCAAGACATGCAATGTATTACTACCCATCATAGTCTGTTGAAGTTTTGATCCCATAGCTATTCTAAGGCCTCCAAAATACTCCGAAGTTTGTGACACAAATGTAACATTCTCAACCAAATTTTATGCACGATGATTGATCACAGAACATAGTCTACGGTACTCAAAAAGCCTCAAAGCACCCCTAGAAAATTCACGGTACATGACTTGGGTGATCTAGGTCATCCAAACTACTCTGGAATTCATTTTCTTAAGATCTGAAACATCTACCATCGTTTGTGTTCACTCTGTTCAAGAAATTTAGTCACGTTGATGTCCATTAGACCTTACTATGCTATGAGCAACTTGATATTGTGGTAGTTGGACATTCCGTGAAATACAAATGGCCTCCAATACACTTTGAAGTTTGGGTTACGATATCTACATACTGTATCATGCTTTAGTTGTGAAAAATATTCGTGGAATGTAGTCTATACTGATGATGGAACCTCAGTGCACATCTATAATGCTTTTGGTACACTCATGGGATATTCCAGGCTTTCCAAACTATTCTGGAGTTAGGGACTTCAAGGCCTACAGGCTCTACTCTTGTTTTTCTTCACTCTAACGGCATAATTCTTTCACGATTGTGTCTGATGCACATTACGAGTATCTCTATTTGTTGTTATTTGGGTGTCTGCTGGCATACAAATGGACCCAATGTATTTTGAAGTATGGGTTGCAATATTTGTAAAACTTAGGATATTTTTATTGTAGCGAATGCTCGCGGAATATAATCTACGCTACTCTTAGAACCACAGAGTACAATTCTGATAACTTAACAACATTCACTAGGTGATCTAGGTCATCCAAACTGTTCTGGAGTTCAAGCTCTACAAGCTCTACTATTGTATCTCTTTACTTTATCGATGTAATTCTTCCACGATTACCTCTGTTGTATCTCATAATATGTTGAGTATTTCATTGTGTTCCTTGTGCATCCACTGACATACAAATGATCTTTATGGTATTTGGAAGTGTCGCAAATTACTCAAGAATTCCTCTAGGCGTTCCTCTGAAATTCCTCAAGAAGTCCCTCCAGAAGTTCTCCGAGAACATCTACGAGTTCCTAGGGAATGCCTCAGGACTTCCCGTGAAATTCATCAGGAGTTTCCCAGCAGTTTCTCGAAAATTTCAGCAGGAGCTATGCTGGAATTCCTTCAGGAGTTCCTCAGGAATTACTTCAAGAACTTTTCTAAAAATCCTGCAGGAGTTCCTCGGGGAAATTCCTCCAGAAATTCCCCGAGGAATCCACGGGAGTCTCCCAAAGATGTCGCCAGGCATTCCCTGAAAACTTTTCTAGGAAATTTTCTCAAGAGTTCCTCCAGAAATTAATCCTGGGATTCCTCCAGGAAGTTTTCCAGGGATTCCTCCAGGAATTTTCCTAGGAATTTCTCCAGGGATTGTTCCAGCGATTTCTCTAGAAATTCTTCTAGGGATTCCTTAAAGGATTCCATCAGGAATACCTCCAGAGATGCCTTCGTGAATTTCTCCATGGACTCATCAAGGAATTCATTCAGGTATTCCTCCAGGAATTCCTATCCGCTCCTTCAGTAATTCATCCAAGTTTTCCACCAACAATCCAGGGATTTTTTTCAGTATTCAAGGGATTCTTCCAGAAATTCTTCCAGGGATTCCTCCAGAGTTTCCTCCAGGAATTTCTCCAGGGATTTTTTCCGGGTTTCCCAGTTAATTTCTACAGAAATTCCTCCAGGAATACCTCCAGGAATTTCTTTTGGAATAACTGCTGATTTATCTATGAATTCATCAAGGGATTCCTTTAGAAATTCCTCCACGGTGTCCTCCAGAAATATTTCCAGGAGTGACTCCACAAAATTATCCCAGTATACCTCCAGCAATTCCAACAGAGGTTCTTCCCGGAATTCCTCACAGGGATTCCTCCAGGAATTCTTCCTGGATATACTCCCGGATATATTTCCGAAATTCCTCCAGCAAATACTCCAGGAGTTCCTTCAAGAATTACTACAGGAAATCATCTAGGAATTGTTCCAGGAAACACCTCAGGAATTGCTTCAAAAAATATTCTAGGAATTCCTCCAGGAATAACTGCAGGAATTCCTACAGGAATTGCTGTAGGAATTACTACAGGAATTTCTCCAGAAATTCCTTCAATTCCACTTCTTGCGGGAAAAACGTAACGTGAATTCGGAATTCGTGAAATACTCCAGGAATTCCTTCAGAACATAAAAAATGAAAAACATAACTTCAAAATTTCCTCGCAGTTCAAAAAAATTGTTAAGAATTCCTCTAAGAATTTCCATGGGAAATTCTTTAAAAAATCCTTAAGAAATTCTTGAAGAAATTCCTGGAAGTATTCTTGTAGGAATTCCCGCATAGTTGCGAACAAAAAGCGTAGTATCTCACATATTGTCCACAACCACTTGCGACTACTCCTGAACAATATGGCATGATACCCACCATCACTCCATGTGGTAGTGTAATTATATTGTAGTATACCACTTGGCAAATTGTTATGGGGCATTTAACAATACGGCGAATAGGCTGTTAAGTTAGGTTACAATAAAAAATCAGCTTTTTCTCGAACAAAATTTTCGCAATACAATAAGCCAAAACCGTTCTGCCATCAGTGGACACAATTTGAATGGTGCAGACTGTACATGCCAATTTGCCAGGAGGAATGCCGATGGGTGACCGACAACTAACCGCCGATGCCGACGACGGGTACGCCTCCGGAAAATGTTTTTTGCTCTGGAAGAAAAATATTATTTTCAGATATGTATTGGTTTTACGCTTAAAAACATACCTCAACACGTTGACTACCGCTCCGAATGTAGATTTAATACCTGAATCTTACCGATTTTCAAGTTAATTTCTTTCCGGTTTGCTTTTTTCCTGTGTTGTTTGTTTCTTGAGAACTGTCACAGTAAGCAGGACAGCAGCTTAAGGCGAAACTGGAGGCTTTTCCGTTGGGAACAGCGTGCGCTATGAGCGGATTCAAATTTTCTTGGTAGTAGTGAGGTGCTTGAAATGCGAAAATGGGGAGTATTGTAATCACGCCGATATTTGAACAACAAAAACAAGTTGAACTGATTATACCTTTTAAATCAATAAACAAATAAACAAATAAACAAATAAACAAATAAACAAATAAACAAATAAACAAATAAACAAATAAACAAATAAACAAATAAACAAATAAACAAATAAACAAATAAACAAATAAACAAATAAACAAATAAACAAATAAACAAATAAACAAATAAACAAATAAACAAATAAACAAATAAACAAATAAACAAATAAACAAATAAACAAATAAACAAATAAACAAATAAACAAATAAACAAATAAACAAATAAACAAATAAACAAATAAACAAATAAACAAATAAACAAATAAACAAATAAACAAATAAACAAATAAACAAATAAACAAATAAACAAATAAACAAATAAACAAATAAACAAATAAACAAATAAACAAATAAACAAATAAACAAATAAACAAATAAACAAATAAACAAATAAACAAATAAACAAATAAACAAATAAACAAATAAACAAATAAACAAATAAACAAATAAACAAATAAACAAATAAACAAATAAACAAATAAACAAATAAACAAATAAACAAATAAACAAATAAACAAATAAACAAATAAACAAATAAACAAATAAACAAATAAACAAATAAACAAATAAACAAATAAACAAATAAACAAATAAACAAATAAACAAATAAACAAATAAACAAATAAACAAATAAACAAATAAACAAATAAACAAATAAACAAATAAACAAATAAACAAATAAACAAATAAACAAATAAACAAATAAACAAATAAACAAATAAACAAATAAACAAATAAACAAATAAACAAATAAACAAATAAACAAATAAACAAATAAACAAATAAACAAATAAACAAATAAACAAATAAACAAATAAACAAATAAACAAATAAACAAATAAACAAATAAACAAATAAACAAATAAACAAATAAACAAATAAACAAATAAACAAATAAACAAATAAACAAATAAACAAATAAACAAATAAACAAATAAACAAATAAACAAATAAACAAATAAACAAATAAACAAATAAACAAATAAACAAATAAACAAATAAACAAATAAACAAATAAACAAATAAACAAATAAACAAATAAACAAATAAACAAATAAACAAATAAACAAATAAACAAATAAACAAATAAACAAATAAACAAATAAACAAATAAACAAATAAACAAATAAACAAATAAACAAATAAACAAATAAACAAATAAACAAATAAACAAATAAACAAATAAACAAATAAACAAATAAACAAATAAACAAATAAACAAATAAACAAATAAACAAATAAACAAATAAACAAATAAACAAATAAACAAATAAACAAATAAACAAATAAACAAATAAACAAATAAACAAATAAACAAATAAACAAATAAACAAATAAACAAATAAACAAATAAACAAATAAACAAATAAACAAATAAACAAATAAACAAATAAACAAATAAACAAATAAACAAATAAACAAATAAACAAATAAACAAATAAACAAATAAACAAATAAACAAATAAACAAATAAACAAATAAACAAATAAACAAATAAACAAATAAACAAATAAACAAATAAACAAATAAACAAATAAACAAATAAACAAATAAACAAATAAACAAATAAACAAATAAACAAATAAACAAATAAACAAATAAACAAATAAACAAATAAACAAATAAACAAATAAACAAATAAACAAATAAACAAATAAACAAATAAACAAATAAACAAATAAACAAATAAACAAATAAACAAATAAACAAATAAACAAATAAACAAATAAACAAATAAACAAATAAACAAATAAACAAATAAACAAATAAACAAATAAACAAATAAACAAATAAACAAATAAACAAATAAACAAATAAACAAATAAACAAATAAACAAATAAACAAATAAACAAATAAACAAATAAACAAATAAACAAATAAACAAATAAACAAATAAACAAATAAACAAATAAACAAATAAACAAATAAACAAATAAACAAATAAACAAATAAACAAATAAACAAATAAACAAATAAACAAATAAACAAATAAACAAATAAACAAATAAACAAATAAACAAATAAACAAATAAACAAATAAACAAATAAACAAATAAACAAATAAACAAATAAACAAATAAACAAATAAACAAATAAACAAATAAACAAATAAACAAATAAACAAATAAACAAATAAACAAATAAACAAATAAACAAATAAACAAATAAACAAATAAACAAATAAACAAATAAACAAATAAACAAATAAACAAATAAACAAATAAACAAATAAACAAATAAACAAATAAACAAATAAACAAACAAACAAATAAACAAATTAACAAATTAACAAATAAACAAATAAACAAATAAACAAATAAACAAATAAACAAATAAACAAATAAACAAATAAACAAATAAACAAATAAACAAATAAACAAATAAACAAATAAACGAATAAATAAATGAAAAGAATGAACTAAATAATAAATTAATAATAATAATAAAATAATAATAAATAAATAAATTGAATAAGTGAAGAAATAAACAAATAAATGAAGAAATAAATAGATTTAAAAAAATGTAAAAAATATAATGAAGAAAAAAATGAAAAAAATGAATAAATAAACAAATAAGCAAATAAATGTGAATTACTAAATAAATGTATGAAACGATATATATATATATACAGGTCGGACTCGATTATCCGGGGGTTCAATCAACCGGGGGCCCGATTATCCGGGGCTCGATTATCCGGCAAAAATGGCTCGATTATCCGGGGAAAAGTTTGTTTATGCTTTGTTTACAATATTTAAGATTATAATATGTCAAAAAATGTGATAAACATCAAATACAACACCTGAAAATTTGATTTAACCTATTTGAAAATTGTTTTTATTTTTTCACATTTTTCAGTTAAAATTTCATTTTCAAAATACATGGTTATAATAATACCTGACGTTAAGTTTAGGCACTACAACATCATGTATGTTAGCTTCTATGTTTAACGAACAGTTTTTGATTGAAGAACATCAAAAATAAAAGAAAAGAAGCATGGCTCGATTATCCGGGTGATTCGATTATCCGGGGTGAAATAATTTTGGAGTCACCCGGATAATCGAGTCCGACCTGTACCAATATATAAATAGATAAATAAAAACTTAATAAACAAATGAATTAATAAATAACAAATAAATTAATTAATAAATAATTTAAAAATCAATAAATAAATAAATTGATAAATAAAAATTAAAGAAATAAATATGTTAATGAATAAATAAATCAACAAATGAATCAAAAAAGAAATAGATAATTAAAAATATAACCTTTTTTCTCCTGGATTTTTTTTTCAGAAATTTCATCTGAATTCTTCTATAGATTCTATCCTGAAGTTCTAAAAGAATTTGTTAATGATATTTTCAATTCTTCTACGATTTTTTTCGTATTTTTTTATTTTTAAAGTAATTTCTCCAAGCATTGTACATAGGTTTCCTATGGACTTTTTTAAAGAGATTCAATCCCGAAGATCCTTCAAGAAACATTTGGCTTCCTCAAGGAGTTCTCCCGGATCATTTTTATTGGAGTCAAGTAAATCTTACCATTGATATGAGGAGTGAATAGAGCTGATACTGCTGAAGCGGTAAGCGCGCGTGTATTTCGGGGATTCTTTTTGGGAATCCTTTCCCCTTTCTAAAATAATCTCCCCCAGGAAATCTTTCAAGGATTCCTCCTGGAATTTCTTCAGTAATTCATCCTGGAATTCCTTCGGGAATTCCTCATGAAGTTCCTTAGAGGATTGCTCCTGGAACTCCTTCATTGATTCCTCCTGAATTTCCACCGCAATTCCAGTAGGAATCCCCGAACGAATTCTAGGAGAAATTTCCGAACGAATTACAGGAGGATTTCCTAAAAAAAAGTTCTAGAGCAATCCTCCAAGGTTGATGATTTGAAATCGATTTTTGTTCTATTTTTAAGCAAAGTCGCTCACTTCACGCATCTCATTCTCCGCAATCAATGCTCCGATTGAGCTGAATTTTTTACTGTAACTTGCCTACATATGATATGTCAAATAAACGTTGAGAAAGAATTTTTAAATTGTTTTTTTTTTCTCATTGAAAAAAAATACATTTCTTCATATATTTTTGAAAATTTTGCTAAAATTTAGGGAGATCGTCCCCAAAACTCGCAAATATCTTAAATTTCATCAATCTAAAACAAAACTTGTATTCAGATGATCGAATGGTATTATATTTAGCCTTTTATTTATGGAAAAAGATTTAAAATTGGTTGAACAAAATGCAAGATATTTGAATTTTATTAAATTCTATATTTTAAAAAGTTGTAAAACTCGATATTGAGCTAAAACTCAAAAACTGTTCTACTTTAAATTTTTTGAAGCACGGATTCGAAATCAGCGCTAAATTATGCTTCTAAAATTTTGGTCGTTGACAGTAGTTCACGACTTTCATTTTATTTTGTAAACTAGTGTATCCCTTTGGGATTCCTCCTGGAATTACTTCGGGAACTCCTCCTGGAATTCCTGCAGATATTCCTCCTAGAATTCGTTCGAGGATTCCTTCTGAAATTATTAGAGATTCTTCCTGTAGTTTCTTCGAGGGTTCCACCTGGAATTCCTTCGGGCTGGCTACTAGAGTTCCGTCGGGGATTGCACCTGGAATTCGATTAGGGATTCTTTCTTGGAATTATTTTGGGGATTCTTTCTGAAATTTCTTCGGGGACTACTAATTCTCTCGGAAATTTTCGGGGGTTCTTCTTGTAATACTTTCAGGGACGCCTCCTGAAAATTCTTCGGAGATTTCCCCTGTAAATCTTTCAAGGATTCCTCATGGAATTCGTTCGGGGATTTCCATTGAAAATCCTTTGGTGAATTTTCTTGAAAATCGTTCGGGAATTCCTCCCGAAATTTATTCCTGGAGTGGCTTCAGGGATTCCCTGAAATCCTGGAATTCCGTTTGGGATTCCTACTGAAATTTATTCGAGGACTCCTCCTGGACTTCCTTTTGAGATTACTTCCGGGAATTTCTCCTCTAATTCGTTTGGGGGATTGTTCCTGGAATTCTTTCGGGGATTCCTACATGAACTTCTTCGAGGATTCTCCCTGATTAAAGATTCCCCCTGGATCCCCGTTCGGAGACTTTTCTTGAAAATCCTTCGGTGATTTCTACTGAAATTTCAGCAAGGATTCCTCCTGGAGTTCTTTCGAGGCTTTCTCCTGGACCTTCTTCAGAAAATCCTTCTGGAATTCGATCAGGGATTCCTCCTGGAATTCTATCGAGGACTACTTCTGGAAGCTCTTCGAAGATTCTTTCTGGATTTCCTTCTGGGATTCTTCCTGGAATTCCAGAAGGATTTCCTGAAGAAAGTCCAGGAGAAATCCTCGAAAGAATTCCCGTAGGAATCCCTGCAGAAATTCCAGTAGGAATCCCTGAAGGATTTTCAAGAAAAGACCCAGAACGGGGATCCTGGGGAAATCTTTCATCAGCAGGAATCCCCGAAAGAATTCCAGAAACAATCCTCCGAACGAATTAGAGGAGAAATTCCCGTAAGAACTCCAGGAAAAATTCCCGAAGGACTTTCAGGAGTATTCCTTGATGGAATTTCAGGAGGACTCTCTGAAGAACATTCTGAAGGAATCCCCGAAGGAAGTCCAGGAGGAGTCCTCGAATAAATTTCAGAAGTAATCGCAAAAGGAATTCCAGGAAATTCCAGGAATAAGGGGTTCCTTGAAGTCATCCCAGGTGGAAATTCTAGGAGGAATCTCCGAAGGATTTCCCAAAAAAAATCCCAAAGAATTTTCAATAGAAAACCTCGTACGAATTCCATGAGGAATCCTTAAAAGATTTCCAGGAAGAGTCCCCGAAGAATTTTCAGGAGGCATCCCCGAAAAAATTACAAGAGGAATCCCCGAAGAAATTTCAGGACGATTCCCCGAAACAATTTTAGGAGGAATTCCCCAAAGAATTCCAAGAAAGAATCCCTTAGCACATTCCAGGTGCAATTCCCGACGTAACTCTAGGAACAATACCGAAGAAATTCCAGGAATATCCCTCGAAGAATCTACAAGAAGAATCTCTAAGAATTTCAGCAGGAATTCCCAAAGAAATTTCAGAAGAAATCTCCGAACGAATTCCAGAAAGAATTCCCGGAGTAATTCCAGGAGGAATCCGAGAAGTAATTCCAGGAAAAATCCCAGAAGGATGTTCAGAAGGAATTCTTGAACGAATTCTTGGAGGAATATCCACAGGAATTCCAGGAGGAATCCCCGAATTCCAGGAAGAATTCCAAAAGGACTATTAGTTGTAGTCCCCGAAGAAATTCCAGGAGGGATTCCCGAATGATTTTCAGAAGGATTTCCTGGAATTCCTAGATTAAATCCAGAAGGAATTCCAGAAGTAGTCGCTGTTGGAATTCCAGGAGGGATCTCCGAAAGAATTCCCCATGGAGTTTCAGGAGTATACCTTGAGGTAATTCCAGGAGAAATCCCCGAAGAAATTCTTGGAGGAATCCTCGAAGGAGTTCCAGAAACCATCTACGAAGGTGCAATTTCCGGGATAAACACTCGAAGAAATACTGGAACAATCTCAAAGAACTCCAGCAGAAATCACCAAAGGAATTCCAAAGAAAATTTGATGAGGAATCCCCTAAAGATTTCTAGGAGAAATCATAAAAGGACATACAGTGGTAATTCTCGCAAGAGCTCCAGGAGGAATCCTCAAAGGAATTCCAGAAGCAATCTCCAAAGGAATTCCATGAGGAATTCTCGATGGAAGTGCAGGAGGAATCCTTGAAAGAGTTTCAGACAAAATCTTCTAAGAAATTCCAGGAGGAATCTTCGAAAGGTTTCCAGAGGGAATCTTTCCAGAAAAGGGAAAAGATTTGCATGAGGAATTCCCGAAGCAATTCCAAAAGCAATCTCCAAAGGAATTCCATTCCTGGAATTTCTTCGAAGAATTCTCCTGGGATTACTTCAGGGATTCCTCCTGGACTTCCATTGAGAATTCATCATGGAATAACTTTGGGGATTACATCTGGATTTCTTTCAAGATCCTCCCCACCCCTAAGGTCTTTTTATAATTCCTTCTAGAAATCTTTTGGGGATTCCTCATCGTATTCCTTAGAAAATTTTCTTTGGAATTCCTTTGGTGATTCCTGCTAGAATTCTTTGAGATTCTTCCTGCATTCCTTCGAGGGTTGTGTCCGGAGTTTTTTCAGTGATTAACTCCTGGAAATCCTTCGAGGATGGCTTCTAGAAATGCTTCGAGGATTCCTTCAGGTTTTTCCCTGAATACTCCTCCAACTCCTTCGGGGATTCTTCCTGGAATTTCAACAGCGACTACATCTTGAATTCCTTCGGAGATTCATCCTGAAGTTCGCTCAGAGATTCTTCTTCGGAATTCCTTCGATGATTGAAATTCCTTCGGGTTTTTTTTCTTGGAATTCCTTTGTGGATTCCTCCTGGAATTCCTTCGGGAATTGAAGTTCCTTCGGGGATTGCTCCTGGAACTCCTTCATGGATTCCTCCTGGTGTTCATCGGAATTCCAGAAGGAATCCCCTAACAAATTCCAGGAGGATTTCCTAAAGGAAGTCCAAGAGAAATCCTCGAAGGAATTCCTGCAGGATTTTCATGAGAAATCCTCGAAGGATTTTCAAGAAAAATCTGCGAATGGGGATGCAGGAGGAATCCTTCCAGAAACATTACAACGGAAAGGCCCGAAAACTTTTCAGGAGGCAACACTGATCGAATTTCAGGAGAAATCTCTGAAGGATATCTGGGAGTAGTTCCGAAAAAAATCCAGGAGGAATCTCCGAAGGCATTCAAGGAGTAATCCTCGAAGGAAATTCAGAGGGATTTCCTGAAGGAAAGCTGGGAGGAATCGTCAAATAAATTTCAGGAGGAATTCAATCACGAATTCCAGGAGGAATCCCGAAGGAATTCCAGGAAGAAGCCTCGACGGAAAAACAAGAAGAGTTTCAAAGAATTCCAGCAGGAATCCTGAAAGGAATAACATGAGGAATTCTCGAAGTAATTCCAGAATATAGTCCCCGAACGAATTCTAGAAGGAATCTCCACAGGAATTTCAGGAGGAATCCCCGAAAGGCTTTTAGTTGTAGTCCCCGATGGAGTTCTAGGAGAAACTTGTGAACGAATTTCAGTAGGATTTCTCGCAGAAATTCCAGGAGAAATCCCCGAAGGAATTTTAGTAGGAATTCCCGAAGGATTTTGAAGAAAAATCCCCGAAGAAATATCAAGAGAAATTCCCGAACAAATTCCACGGAATACTTGAAAGATTTCCAGGGGGAATCTTTCCAGAAAAGAGAAAGGATTTCCAGGAGCAAATCTCCGAAGAATTTTCAGGAAGCATCCTCTAAGAAATTCCAGGAGGAATCGCCGAACGAATTCCAGGAGGAATTCCAGAAGACGTCTTCGAAGGAATTTCGGGAAGATTCTCTGAATGAATTCCAGGAAGAATCCCCGAAGAATTACAGGAAGAATCTCAAAGAATTCCAAAGAAAATTTCCTTTGAAATTTGATGAGAAATCCCCAAAAGATTTATAGAAGGATTCATGGACAGGAGGAATACTCGAAGGAATTCCAGAAGCAATTCCCAATGGATTTCCATGAGGAATTCTCGATGGAAGTTCAGGAGAAATCCCTGAAGGAATTCCAGGGGAAATCTCCAAAGAAATCCCCGAAGGATTTCCTGAAGTAATCCCCCAAAAAATTCCTCCTGGAATTTCTTCGAAGATTTCTCCTGGACTTCCATCGAAAATTTCTCATGGAATTTCTTTGGGAATTGCTTCTGGGATTCCTACGAGAATTCCTCCTGTAAATCCTTCAATGATTCCTTCTATAAATCTTTTGGGGATTTCTCACCAAATTTCAAAAGAAAGATTCGCCCTGTAATTTTTTCAAAAATTCCTCCTTCAATTTCTTCAAGGATTTCTCCTGGAATTTCTTCGAAGATTTCGCCTGATATTCCTTCAGGTATTCTTCCAGTACTTCCATCAAGAATTCCTCACGGAATTCCTTTGGCAATTGCTTTTCGAATTCCTTCGAGGATTCCTCCTGGAACTCTTGCAAGAATTCACCCTGTATGCCATTTTATGATTCATCCTAGAAATCTTTTGGAGATTCCTCAACAAATTTCTTGGAAAATTTTCTGTGGAATTACTTTCACGAGGATTTTTCTAGGAATTTCTTCGGGGATTCTTCCGTCAAAGATTCCATCAAGGAATACTCCTAAAATTCCATGGGAGATTCTTCCTGGCATTCTTCCGGAGTTTCCTCCTGAAATTCCAACAGGAATTCATCCTGGAATTTCTTAAAGTAAAGGAATCTTTGTGGAATTCGATCAGGAATTCTTCCTGGAATTCCTTCGGAGACCACAACTAAAAGTCTTTCTGGGATTCCTCCTGGAATTCTGTCTAGGATTTCTCATGGAATTCAGAGATTCCTTCTGGAATTTCTGCGAATAATCCACCTAGAATTCGTCGGTGATTCCTTCTGGAATTCGTTTGGAGATTCCTGCTGAAAATTTTTGAGATTCTTTCTGTAGTTTCTTCGAGGGCTCTTCCTGGAATTCCTTCGGGATTGCTCCTTGAGACGTTACACCAGGGATTGCACCTGGAAATCACTTAGGGATTATTTCTTGGATTTTTTTCGGGGATTCCTCCTGGAGTTCATTCGGGAATTTATCATGGAATTTCTTCGAGATTCTTTTTGGAATTCTTTCGGGGATGCCTCCTGAACATTATTCAGGAATTTTTCCTGGAAATCTTTCAAGGATTTCTCATGAAATTCGTTCGGTGATTTCTTTTGAAAACTCTCCGGGGATTTCTATTGAAAATTCTTCGGAGATTCCTCCTGGAATGACTTCGGGGATTTCTCCTGGAATTCCATCGAGGACTACAACAAGAAGTCCTTCGGGAATTCTTCCTGGATTTCTGTCGGGGATTTCTCCTCGAATTAGTTTGACGGATTGTTCCTGGAATTGTTTCGGGGATTCCTATATGAATTTCTTCGCAGATTCCTCCTGAAATTCCTTCGCAAGATATTTTAATTTTAGTAAATTTCATATTTTAAAAAATTGTAAAACTCGATATTGAGCTAAAACTAAAGAACTGCTCTACTTAAAATTTTTTGAAGCACGGTTTCGAAATCAGCGCTAAATTGTGCTTCAAAAACTTTGGTCGTTGACAAAAGTTCACAACTTTCGTTTTATTTTGTAAACTAGTGTAATCAATTATTTTCCAGTTGAAATTTTCGTCACTATTCCAAAGATTTTCTCAGAAATTCTTCCAGATATTCCTCGGATAGTTCTTTAGATTTCCTCATAAAATTGATTAAGAAAATATTCCAGGCATGTTCTTCAAATGTTCCCTTGGTTGGTTTCTTGCAAAATTACGACAACAAATTGCTTCTAGGAATGATTCTAAATATTTCCTCTGTAATTCTTCAAAAGATTCATCTTGAAATTCTTAAAAAGACTCTTCCAGTTATTCCTTTTGAAAATCCACAACAAAGTCCTCCACAGATTCCAGAAAGAATTTTTCGAGCTACTTTCAAAAATCCTCCAGAAATCTTCCTAGGAACTCATATACTGATTCATGCAACATTTTCACAATAGTTCCCCTACACATTCATTTGAAGCTTCATCTGGGAATTGTTTATTTTTTTTCCAGGAATTATTCTAAATATTCTTCCGAAATAACTTTCGGATACATATTAATAAATTCCTTCTGAAACTCCTGTGGAACTCCCCTCGAGACTTTCTATAAGGGTTGCTTCTAAGATTTCATCAGGAATTCTTTCTGTTGTCCTTCCAGAGATGCGTTCATAAATTCCTTTTGAAATACTTCGTCCATTCTTCGAAATTCTTCCATAAACTTCACCATATCTTCTCTATGTGTTCTAAGGATTGCTTCAGACATCCTAACGGAAAATAATCCTGAGAATTATCTTTATTTCTAAATTTTTGGCCCGGGGCTAGTTCGTCTCCGGGCCCACAGCTTTAATTCCCTTGCTAAGGAAGAACTTACATGTTGTGAGTATGTCGCGAGTGGGATTTGAATTCAGGTCCTGGGCGTGATAGTTTCAACCATCATACCAGGTCCACGCTGTCCAGACACTCTAGTAGAGAATTCTCCGTACGGTCCTCAAAATGTTTTCCCTGGAATTACTCTAGAGGTTCTTTCATCCCGAAGAAATTCAACAAAAACTTCCTGCAAAGAATCAATCACGATTTGTTCCAGAAATACTCCCGTGTAACCACCAGAGACTGCTCAACAGATGTGTGCGAATCTCCAAAGAAACTCTAGAGGTATTCTTGCAAAAATTCAAAGAGGAAACAGTGTAGCGATCACATGGACATACTCTTGAAGGTATTCTTAGAAGAACCATTCAAGAATAATATTGACGAAATTTTTTAGGTACTTCTGGAGGAATCCTGAAGAACTGCTTGCGGAAATGCTATTGGAATGTGTAGATGAGCTCCTTGACTTCGTGGTGAAGGAATCTCTGGAAGAATTCTTGTCGAAGTCTTTGGAATTAAAATCAAATGAAATCGAACTTTTTGAAATATCTGAAGGAGTTCCTGGAGGGATTTCCGGAGGAGTCCCTTTTCCACAAGGAATTTGAATTATTTCTGAAAGAATCGCTTTAGGAATTCCTTGTTGGAGGATTTGTATGAAAAAAAACTTCTAGAAGAACATTAATTGCTGGAAAATTTTGAAACAATACCTGGAGGCATTTCAAATGAATCTCCTAAAAAATTTTTGAAAGAAGGACACTCTGGAGCAACTACAGTAGGCACTCTCTTCCTGAAGGAAGCTTTCAGAAACCCCCGAAGAAATCACTGGCGAAATCTTTGGTGGAATCTCCTGATTGAATTCTGGAAGATCCTTTGGACGAGCTTCCGGATGAACCTCTTGAAGAATTATTGGGTAACTTAAAGAACTACTGGCAGAATTTCTTGAGTTATTCCTGAGAGAACTTCTACGGAGGAATCGCTTACGAAATCTCTGGAAGAGTTTCTGGCTGAATCTCTGAGATAACACTGAACGAGTTCCTCTGGTGGGAATTTCTGAAGGATATTGAGGGATAGGAGAAAGAATTCTTGGAAGAATATTTTCCTAGACAATTCTTAGATAAAGCTCCGGATGAATTATATGTTGTTGGAAGAATCTCTGAATGAGTTCTTATAAATGTTTATGAAGGAATTTCTGAAAGTAGCTTGGTAAGTGCTTCTTGTGGACTTGGTGGAGGATCTCCTGAAGGACTTTCTGGTAGAATTTTAAGAGGAATTCATGGTGGAATCTCCAAAGGAATCACTTTGAATCTTTAAAGAATACCAGAGTATTTCTTTTGTATAGTTTCTAGAAGAATAGAGTTTTGATATCTCGCTTCAAGAGTTTCTTGTAGTATCTTTGCAAGAAAACCCAAAAGAGGTACTGGAGAAATTCCTCAAAAATCTCTGGGACAATATTTAGAAAAAGCCGAAAAAATTCTTCGAGGAATCTCTGGAAGAGATTCTGAACAAATCTTGGAATAATTCAATGAGATTTTTTAAGGAAATGCATAAGAAAAACTCTGAAAGAACTGTCTTGCTAGATCTGGAATTCTTGGAGAATCCTATGGCAGAATCGCTAAAAAAAACATTGGGCGACAGTGTTAAAAAAAACCTGTCTGAAATTGTCTGAAAGGGTCTATTGATAAATGTCTAATGAAATAATTCGTGATGAAATCTCGTGATGAAATACTGTAAATATCTATGTAGGAATTCTTGGAACAATCTTTAAATCGTGAGAAAAATAAACTGTGAAGGAATATCTATAAAAACCACTGAAGAATTTATGGGTGAATTTCTGTAGCAACCTTTTGAGTATTTTTGGAAGAATACTCGGAAGAATAACTGAAAGATTTTTTGACAGAATATACTAAAGGATTCCTAAAGGATCCTTTGAAAAAATATCGTTGCAAAATATTTAACGAATATCTGGGAATCTCTTATACCTGGGAGCACCATCTTGTTTCAAGTATCCTTAACTTATTCAAAATGGACTTTTCATGTCTTCCGACATCGTCAGTTTTTTCTCATAACATAAACCTTGCCCTTAGAAACCCCGGCTTCTTGTCCGCTTCCACTTTCTTTGGATTTCCCACTTCTTGTTCAAACCATAATTTTCCTTCAAAATCCATAGCTGCATTCTTGAAACTTCATTATCCTGTCTGGTTTCTCTCAATTCAATATTTACCTTGGTTCAATTTATTTTGATATTAATTATTTCAGAAATATTTCTACCCTCATACGCACTCTAGAAATTTATATTGATCCCAAAAGTCATGATATGGGGAAACTTACACTATTTCTTCAGTTTTGTTGTCTTCGTCCTGAGGTTTTTTTTTATCAGAGTGGGCCTCTAATCATTCCCAACCAAGCTGAATTATATGACCGTTTCACGCAATTTGGCCGACAAAACCCCCATGACGAAGAGAACAAACCTGCCGATAATACCCAAAGCTACACTATTTACAAAAACTTAGACTTGAAGGCACAAAACACAAATATGAATTTATTTGGTCTACTTACTTTATGAAATTAGAATAACTAGCGACTGTTCGTGGGACTAACATCTAATGAAATTCAAATGAATTTTGTTTATCAAAACAAAAGATGCTCTACAAGATGAACAGTTTAAAATAATCAATTATTACAAGTAAAGTTATTAAAATAATTAAACAACAAAAGTGATTATAGCGCCAGTGGAGTTTTAATATATTTTCATTTTTATGAACGGCCCCTCACAGAAAATGGCTATTCATTATTAGCTTCTAGAATTATGTTTCGTGCGGATTCACTAGAATATGAATATTTTAGATATGTACTACATTGTAGCATTTGCGACAGCAAATAGTGAAACATTCATCCAAAGTAGCCAAGACGCTCAGAAGTTATGAATTTTCAGATATACCATTTGAAAAAAACGAAAAATATCTTCAAATACTCATTCTCACAACACACAGCCGAAACGAATGCCACTCTTGTATAAAAGTGTCTTTAATAAACTAATAATAATAATAACAACACACATAACTTTTAAACTGGTTGATAAAAGTTGATTGAATAATCAACAAATTCACATGTTGTTACGTAATCAGCAGCGGCTGACCTACGAATATGTTCATTCTCGATAATGCTAAAAACATATTCAAACATTTTTATTGACCTTGTTACACTTCACTTCTCTAATATGCATCGTTTATGTCCATACAATCAACGATTATGCCAATAGTCAAGAACATGCGCATCATTATTTGATGATGTATTTTAATATTTCCAAAACATATCTTTCACAGAGAAAACTAAATCGTACAAAGAGAAAGTTACGGTCATGCTTCAGCAAAATGCAACTGCTTTACGTTGGCCGTAGAATTTCATTCATTTATCCCACCCGAGATGCCACCTTCCCGTGTGTTTTTTTTTTCGGTCTCCGCTTTGTGCGACGACCAACAAAACCGGTTTGACTTGCTCAGCCGTCCTGCTGCTGCTGGTCCGTTGCTTACTCACACACGCAAGCGCATGAAAACTGCTGTTGTTCACTTGAAAGAAAAATGGTTTTGATGTGGAAAATTACATTTTCCACTAATTATGTCTTCGACAAAAATCTTCCTCTTGAAATTTCCAATCTTTGGACGGGACTCAAAAAAGGGCTTTTCATGTAAACTTTCCGAGATATTGCTGCGCAAAGTAAAAATTTGGCTGAAAAAAAGTCATCACAATTTTGTTCAAAAATGGTTTTTGAAAACTGATAATCATTTTCCACAAGTTAAAAAAATCCAGGTGATACCTTGATCATTCCTCTAACTCTGCACGGAGACCGTTTTCAAAAATAATGCTTCATTATTTTTTAAAAAATCATAGAGTAAAAAGTGAGGAAATGCTTCCAGTTTCACCTTAATATCGGTGCTCACATATACCGATGCGTGCAACAATTTGAGAAATTGTTCAACATCAGTAACAAATTGTTAAATGAACTTGTGTAAGTGTGCTACGATAAATAAGAACAAACCACTTGACAAAGGGTGATTTTATATTGGTCCCATTTCTCACGTGATTCCTTCTTCATGTCGTTAAACAATGTTTGCAAAATATGGTATATTGTTAACACTTGATGTGGATTACATAGACTGTGACTTATTGTTAAACAAGCTGTGTTGCATATTCTTCGACATGAAAGCAACTACCTCCCGTATACTGACTTTAACAGATAGAACAAATTTATTGTTTGGACCTCAAGACAAATTGTATTTCGCTATGCGGGCTGAAAAAAAATCTTCAAGGAATTCCTGGAGAAATTCCTAGAGAGGATCTTGAAGGATTTCTAGAAAGATTTCTTGGAGGTATTGCTGAAGGAATTCATGGAAAGGAATTCTAGAAGGGATTGTTGGAGGAATTCTTGGTGGATGTCTTGGAGAAATTCCTCGACGAATTTTTGGAGGATTTCCCGAAGGAATTCTTGGAGGAATTCCTGGAAGTATTCCTGTAGGCATTTCAGAAGGAATTTCTGAAGGTATTCATTGAAAATCCCTGGAGGAATTTCCAAAGATATTTGTAAAGGAATCCCTGGCAAAATTTTGAGACAGATTCTTGGAAGAATTTTGACATAAATATTGGAGAAAGGTCTTGGAGAAATTTTTATTAGAGTACCTGTTGAACTTCTTAAAAGAATTCCTGGAAAAATTCCTGGACGGATTCTTGAAGGAATATCTGGAAAAAATCCTTGAGGAATTTTTGGAGAATGTTTTGGAGGAATTCTTGAAATATTTTGTTACCGACAATATCGGGAACAACGGTAGGCTGAGGTTACAATTTTTGCTTTTTTTTGTTTGTTAAAAAAATGTTAAAATTATTGTTCTCTGTTTTGAAAGTACTTCTTCTTCTGTTGTTTGTAAAACTATAATTTGTTGATGTTAGTAAAGGTGGAACTTAAATGTAGTTGTTAGGAATGTTAAAATTGTGTTAGTATTGTTAGTTGTTAAAAAATAATAAGTTGAGAACCCCTGTTACATTATAAATGAAATTCAAAAAACGGTTACCAACTCAACCTTATGCCCTTCGTAGCAGAATGCTTAGAAAAGGGGAACAAAGTAGGAATACTACAACACGAAATCCGGGATTGTGAATAGAGGAATGGAGAGGAGCAACTGGAGGAATGGAATGAGGATGGAGGGAAAGGAGTTTGGAGTGTGGAGATGGGATGCGCCGATGGTAAGGACAAAATTAAAGGGAAAATAGTTCGGAATGTCATGCAGAGAAGACGTTCTTCTTGAAGTCGGAACAGAAGACTTTGAGAGTGATCGGGTTGAAGCCGCGCGTGGTCAGTTAAGTTTTGGTCGATAGTGTTTTCCAAGGAAAAGTTCCAAAAGTAAAGAGAGAACTCCCCGATACAAGCCACCGCGCTTTGAAGCCGGTTAACCGGACCCCCCCCTGTGACACTGAGGCGAAAGATAACAACGACCTGAAAAGTGATTCCAGCTCTCTAACGAAAAGTGGAAGTTTTTGGGAGTGTAGACGTCGGAACACGATGCACATCTCCATGAAGATGCTACCGTAGCCAAGCCGCGGGGCGGCGAGAAGTTTCGACCAGCGATGCGGAACCCCGTTCTCTGCCAGCATGCGACACATTAGCGGAGCCAGCTTTTTCTTTTTTCTTGCTCACTCTCACAAACATGCAAGCGAAGGAGCGAGATGAAAGAGGGGGCAAGCTGCCTCCTCTTCCATCTTTCTCTTTCTCGTGTACGTTTAGGAGAGTGAGTAAGAAGAAAGAAAATGCTGGCTCCGCCAATGATGCGACACCCGGCTCTCTGTGATCTCCGCAACCAACACCACATCCTTCTCTACGACGACGACCACACTAGCTTCGTCAGGTATGCCAGCATCTCCTTACCACCTCCTCCTCGTCAACAATGGGCCCCAACGAATATTCGATTATTATTGTAAAAATTAACCCACACCACAATACACAATACAGTAGTAGATAGTTACCCAACTCTAGGCCTTTACAATATAAAAGTGAGAGAGCAATCCCCCTACTAGTGACTCTGGCTTTCCCTTGTTTGCTCTGATTCTTCAGTTGGCAGGTAAGTGTAGGGTGGTCCAGTCTTTCCCCGGTCAATGCCGACCCTGAGGAGCTGAGAAGGTGAGCTGGCCTGGGCGTATGGACGCCGATGCCACAGGATGCGTGGAGCGTCCCATCGGTAGTTACAATTTACTTGAGTAAAATTGAAGGAATTCTTGGAAGAAGTTCTTGGAGAAATCCTTGCAGTTATTCTCGGTGGAATCCCTGGAGTTGTCCCGGGAGTATTTTCTTGAGGAATTTCTGGAGGTTTCCTGAAGAATCTAGCAGGTATTCATAAAGGAATTTCTGGAAGATTTTTCAAATGAATTTTTGGAGAAAATTCTTGAAAAATCCCTGGAAGAATTTCAGGCGAAATTCCTGAAGGGATTATGGGCAGAAATGTTAGAGGGTTCTCTGGTGAAATTCTTAGGGAAGGTCCAGTAGGAGTTTTTGAAATTCTTGGAGAGATTCTTGGAAGAATTCTAGGGGACTTCCGTGGAATCCTCGGGGAATTTTCGGAGGAATTCCTGAGGAACTTTCGGAGGAATTCCAGAATACTGTAACCGTTCGCCGAGTTAGCTCGAGAGGTTATAAAACGCGGTGGCTTTTGCGCCACTCTCGCTAACGAGAGACCACCGGTTCATTTTAGGTTTGCCCGACTAAATCCACGACTCTTATCTCGAGGGCTTTCTCGAACGGCCGCTGACTCGATTAAAAACTCTAAATCTAGTATATAGAACGTTCGAACTGAAACAATAACGAAAATTTACACCAAAAAGAGACTAAAAACAGAAATAATCACAAAATCAAACAATTAGGGGTCGCTGAAGTGAATTTATTCAAACATAAAAAAAAAACAAACAATGAAACTAAGCTCAACAAGCAATCAAATTCGTTTTAACGTATATTATTTTTACAAATATCGTCAAGTGTGTGTGTTGTGTGTGTGTGTGTAATATCATGGCCATGAACTCAAAACGTACCTGCGCAGGTTTTGTTGGTGCTCGAAGCTTGCTGTTGGCCACTCGTCGACGTCGATGGGCTCTTCCAAATGTTCGCCGGATTAACGATGCGGAGGGGGGCGTCGGCTGTCCGAAACTCTGCCCGTTCGTACGTCAACCGCACGCGGGTAGGCCGGAAATGGTCCCTTCACTCCGTTTGACTACCATTTGTTGGCGGGCGAGGAAGAGCACCAGTGGAGCACGGAGAAATGTGGCTTAAAGCCCAAAATAAAAAGCGTCTTGGACGCTAAGGTCCAAAGACGAACACGAAATTAAAACAACATACACTAAAACGAATTGAATTTGTATAATTACCTTTTAAACAACAATTAAACGCACAGGGAACAGAGCGTCTGCCCCTGGCGACAAAAACCAAAATTTAAGCCACTACAAAACGAAAAGCAAAGACAATTTATGTTAAATCCACTTCAAACGGCACTACTTAACAAATTTACAATACTACAAAACACTACACACCTTAACAAAACTTAAAACTGGCAGAAGGTCGCCGAAGCTCGCTTCTGTTCTCCAGCCGACTCAACTATCAAGTGATGGAGTCAGTCGAAATCTCTAGTCAGGTAAATTTCCTGCTATTGTAGCAGTCGTCTATTCAATCTACAAACTATTATATACAAGTGCGCCAAATTCAATCGCACATGGCGTAAAAACTATTTAACGCCATCGAAAAAAGTCCTATAAGATACGCAACATGAATCGTCATTAGCTTAGCCTAGACACAAACCATATATGAAACGGATAATCTATACTAAATGAAACGGTTCAAACTCTAAGGCAAATTCAACGAATCCAATTCAATTAAGATTTTACTTAAAAAGATAAAAACGTCAAAAGCTACAAATTAAACTAAAATAATCATGAAAACTAATAATGAATTATAAAAAAAAAAACAAATTTTAAAATCAAAATCGAAATATTCAAAAAATTCAACAATTTAATCTAACTGAATTCAAACTTTATTTTACTTAAACAGAATAAAAACGTCAAAACGTTACAATATCTCCTGAAGAAATTTTCGAGAAACTGCTGGGAATCTCCTGAAGAATTTCACGGGAAGTCCTGAGACATTCCCTAAAAACTCGTAGAAGTATTCTTGGGAAACATCACGATGAACTTCTGAGGAACTTCCGAGGAACGTCTAGAGGAGTTCTTGGGAAATTTCTGACACTTCCAAATACCATAAAGATCATTTGTATGTCAGTGGATGCACAAGGAACACAAAGAAATACTCAACATATTATGAGATACAACAGAGGTAAATCGTGGAAGAATTACATCGATAAAGTAAAGAGATACAAGAGTGGAGCTTGTAGAGCTTGAAGGTCTTAACTCCAGAACAGTTTGGATGATCTAGATCACCTGGTGAATGTTGCTAAGTTATCAGAATTGTACTCTGTGGTTCTAAGAGTAGCGTAGATTATAATCCGCGAGCATTCGCTACAATAAAAATATCCTAAGTTTTACAAATATTGCGACCCATACTTCAACATACATTGGGTCCATTTGTATGCCAGCAGACACCCAAATAACAACAAATAAAGATACTCGTAATATAATAAGGTGCAACAGACACAATCGTGAAAGAATTATGCCGTTAGAGTGAAGAAAAACAAGAGTAGAGCCTGTAGGCCTTGAAGTTCCTAACTTCAGAATAGTTTGGAAAGCCTGGAATATCCCATGAGTGTACCGAAAGCATTATAGATGTGCACTGAGATTCCATCATCAGTATAGACTACATTCCACGAATATTTTTCACAACTAAAGCGTGATACAGTATGTAGATATCGTAACCCAAACTTCAAAGTGTATTGGAGGCCATTTGTATTTCACGGAATGTCCAACTACCACAATATCAAGTTGCTCATAGCATAGTGAGGTCTAATGGACATCAACGTGACTAAATTTCTTGAACAGAGTGAACACAAACGATGGTAGATGTTTCAGATCTTAAGAAAATGAATTCCAGAGTAGTTTGGATGTCCTAGATCACCCAAGTCATGTACCGTGAATTTTCTAGGGGTGCTTTGAGGCTTTTTGAGTACCGTAGACTATGTTCTGTGATCAATCATCGTGCATAAAATTTGGTTGAGAATGTTACATTTGTGTCACAAATTTCGGAGTATTTTGGAGGCCTTAGAATAGCTCTGGGATCAAAACTTCAACAGACTATGATGGGTAGTAATACATTGCATGTCTAGGATCAGTGAAAACTATTGATGATTAGCAAAACGATGAAATTTGAGCAAAAACATGCAGAATTTATAAAAAATACAAAAAAAGCCACGTATTTTCGGCTCCCCGCAAAAGGGGGGAGGGTGCAAAGGGGGGAGGTACCATGCATTTCTTAGCACAACTATTCCCCTTGAATATAAAAAAAAATTCCATGGTAAAATGTTTTAAAACAAAGAAGATATTGCATTTCTACCAAAAGTAGATCGTCCCGGGTGTTTACGGGTTAAACTAAAAATGGTTCAAACGTCATTCTGCTCATGGAACGGGGTGAAACGGAACGTAGAATCAAAGCAAAACAACACAAACGGTTACCATCAGTGTGTTTTTGATGTCCACAGGGTTACTAGAAGTTCAAGTTAAAAAAAAAACGAACCCCGTTGGTTTGCATGAGGTGTCGTTAAAACCAACGGGGGTAGACAGTATCAGTAACGTAACAATAACTTATTGATTACGCTTGTAGACCTACAGGTCTTTAGTCGGAAGTTCTTGGATGACCTAGAATACCTTTGGAAAGTAGTTCTTCACAGAACCATGCGCCATAGATGTCTGGTTGGACCTGAAGGATGTTACAGCGCGTCAATCTCGCCATGGGGCCTGATTGTCCATTTAGACACGCTCGGTATGTGCCTGTGTGTCCCCATCTACCCTTGGTGGAGGAATTTCATTGCCTCTGCCACTTCAACATAGACGGTGTTCTGGCGATCTGTCTCGTGCCTCTTATGTCGCGTCGCTCGAAACACTCATCCAGCCCTCCACTATGCCAATTGCGTGCGCTGCTGTCAGCAAGGATGGGAGCACTTACTTTCAAAGAGTTACACTCTCTTGCTGTTTTCTCAGCTCCGAATCAAGGAATGATGCTATTAAGGAATGGAGCTATCAAGGAATAGTGTATCGACGACTTTTCCCTTGTGGCTTTGTCTAAAAATTTGCCGAATAAAATAGGGGTCGCACACGCATACCGAAGTCGTAAGGGACCTGTGAAGGCGACTCTCCACGTGGTAAATAACGTGATGAGAAATTCAATTAGCAAACTTTTTAGCATATAATTTTGATTAAAAAGTTTATCCCCAGATTAGGTACTGAGTGTGTAGAAAACGAAGATTCTTAACCCGTACATCCATCCATTTTTAATTAAATAATGTTTTGAATTTTTTAGAAGCATTTTAAAATTGACTTCCTATGGTTCCCCATGTTAAAAAATCAGCGCTTCACGCACATGATCAACTGTGGTAATTTGCTTCGTAGTCCCAAATAATGTAAAGACATACCCACAGCAGACCATATAACAAGGAACTGCATAGGATATGATTAAACGGACTAACCTTTCAGGACGCGCGCCATCAAGCAACCGAACTGCACCGCGATCGCGCTGCATACGAAAAGCGAGGTTTTTTGGTAGTGTTGTACTTTTTACAACAGCGCGCGCGCTGAAGGGTTAAACAAGAACTGTAAGCTGCCCCTTATGGACAGCACGCGCCTTTTATAAACTCTCCGACGTCAATCATCTCGAGCCTGTGACAACTGTGGACTGGATTGATAGCTATCGCTGTCACCGACCGTGAGTAGCAATATTGAAACAAAAGACGAAAGAATCCAAAAGGCACTGATCAATCGCGTTAACGCAGAAAGTGAATTCTAACTCCTAAATTGTTTATTCTACCTAAATTTGTTATTATTCTAAATTAGTTATTCTATTCGGCTCCTATCTGTATGAATTGCCCAAAAACTGATAGGTAACCCATTTGCAAGTGAAATTACGAGCGGGCTTAAATGAATTTACATTGTTTATGACTTTAGGTTGCCTAGTACAACGGTTATTTAGAGCAGTAGCTTGCCTAACCTGTATTAATAAAGAAGCGTTGCAAGCTATTTGGTAAGCTACAGGAAAACTTAGCAATAAGCATCTAAAAAGTCTTCTGATTCCCAATTAAAACATTCACAGCCGCCTCTGTTCACCTCACGCAGACTTGACAAGACTGCGGGACAGATTACCAAAAGCGGTGTTAAACGTAAGTGACTGTAGATTGCTAAGACAAAAAACCTAAGATATCAGACCTTAACCATTACAAGAAGGAACTTGGCTAACATTCACTCTTTACCTATCTATTTCGTTTAAATTGTCCCATATAGGATCTTTTCGTAAAGGAAATTTCCTTGACTTCCTTGGGCATAGAGTATCTTCGTGCCTGCCACACGATATACACATGCAAAATGGTCATTGGCAGAGGAAGCTCTCAGTTAATAACTGTGGAAGTGCTCATAGAACACTAAGCTGAGAAGCAGGCTTTGTCCCAGTGAGGACGTTACGCCAAGAAGAGGAGAGGAGGAGGAAATTTATAATCTCCCAATATAGAGTTAAAGTAAAACTTGCTCTGGAGGTTATTTATGCGAAAGAAACTCCCCCCGCGGTCCGGTAGTCAACAACAGCTTATAAATTTCGTTTAATTTCAAGACATGTCTAGCCGAAGCAATCTCAGACCGGATTTGAGAACCGGTGCAACGAGAACGCGATCGGTTGCAAAAATCGGTGGTAGTGGTGGTCAAAGTGAACATCAAGTGGAAGATGGTGCTTACGGTGGTATTGTACCGGTGGTTGTCACAAGGGTCCCGTCGCCAGAGCAACAGGCGAATCAAACCCTGCCGGGTAGAGCATGCAAAGTGTGTGGTGGTCCAGACACTGAAGAGATGATTCAATGCGACGTCTGCAACAAGTGGCATCATTTCGCCTGCGTGGGAGTCACCAAGGAGATTGAGGACAATAATTGGAGCTGTGCTGTCTGCGACACAGTAACCAGAGCTCTGCAAATCCTGTCGACCTCCGACAAGGCTCCAAGGCAAGCGGAAACAGCAAAAAGAAGCAAGTCGTTAAATTCGGTCATCCCGTCGGACAAACAGCACACACTGCAACCTCCGGATGGGCCGTCAAGCAAAGGAGCAGCGAAACAGTCGTCGCAGCTGAAATCCATACCGGATCGTTCGGCGAAAGGAACGTACTCAGTGCTCTCTCACGGATCTTCCAGAAGTTCAATACTGAAACTCGAACTCCAAAAGTTGGAGGAGGAGCGTGCGCTGGAGCAGATAGAAGTGGAAAAGCAGCGAAACTATCTGAACAAAAAGTACGACATTTTGAGGCAGCTGACCAACCAGTCCGACATGACGTCAATTGCGGAAGGAACGGAACGAGTGAACGCCTGGGTCGAGGACGTGAACGGATGTGGTCGTAGTGAATCGTTGGTTGAACCAGCTCCCAACAATTTCTCTCCTCGGGGGTGTTCAACACTAAACCGTTCAAACGTGAATAGGGGTTCCCAGGCGACGAGTAGACAATCTCCTGCGCTAACTGGTCCAATCAATTATAATATCAGAAATAGTAGACGCTCTATTCCCATGCCCGTTTCCGGTGAAGGTCCCCTGCTTCGGTCGTCCAGATATCATGCGATTCCGCAAGACGATGGGTTCTCTTCCGTAAGCCACAATCCCTCATCACGCCATCAAAGTATCCGTCATGGACCAACTCGTGCATAGCTGGCTGCACGTCAGGCAATCTCTAAAGATCTGCCTACTTTCTCTGGAAATCCTGAAGATTGGCCGATTTTCATTTCGTCATTTAATAGTACTTCAGCGATGTGCGGGTTCACAAATGATGAAAACATCATTCGATTGCAGAGATGTTTGAAAGGGCGAGCATATGATGCAGTGAAAAGCCAGCTGATGCATCCAGCAAACGTTCCTGGAGTAATCGCTACCCTGAAGATGATGTTCGGGCAGCCTGAAGCCATTGTACACTCGCTTGTGGCTAAGATCAATGCGTTACCATCCTTGAGAGAGGATAAGTTGGAGACACTGGTGGATTTCGCAGTGAACGTAAAAAACTTTTGTGCAACAGTAGACGCTTGTGGTTTAGAGGATCACCTATACAATGTGTCGCTCTTGCAGCAACTGGTTTCTAAGCTTCCGCCAACCTTGAAGCTGGATTGGGCATGCTACCGTATGTCTGTACCTCGAGTCAACTTGGCGACTTTCGGAAATTTCCTGTACTCCCTCGCAGAGGCCGCCAGCACGGTTGTCTTCCCTATAACAGTTGCAGATCAGAAGCAGACTCGGAGCGAAACCCGCTTACCAAAGAAGGGGAATGCATTCTTAAACGCTCACTTGGAAACTCAACCGGAAATCGATGCTTCGATGCCCGCCACGTCAAGTAACGCCAACGCAATAGAACGTCCGCCAGCGCCCATAGATCGTCTCAACGATGGGTGTCCGATTTGCAAAGGTAGTTGCAGAACAGCCGATAAATGCAAACAATTTCTTGAGCTCTCACGTGATGCACGCTGGGCTTCCGTGCGTGAATTCGGATTGTGTCGTAGATGTCTCCGTCGCCACAATGGAAGCTGCAACACGAAGGAATGTGGCCAAAACGGATGTACGTTCAAACATCATGCATTACTTCACAACGACCAGCAGCGAGCTCAGCAAATCACTACAGTGGTAGCTTCGCCGAACCCGAATTCCGGGTCATCCGAGCCGGAGACTAGCCAGGGTCACGGATGCAATACTCATCGTACAAAAACTTCGGCTGTCCTCTTTCGATACCTGCCTGTGGTGCTAAGAAGCCGCAACAAAACAGTTCAAACCTATGCGTTTTTCGACGAGGGCTCCGAGCTCAGTTTGCTCGATGATGGCTTGGCCAAGCTTTTGGAACTTGATGGGGAAATCAGTCCGCTATGTTTAAGATGGACTGGTGGAAAAGAGCGCAATGAAGACAACTCCCGTGTCGTAAGCCTGGAAATAGGAGGGATTCGGAACCAAACCAAAATGTTTAACTTGAACAACGTAAGGACAGTTCAAGAACTGTTGTTGCCTCACCAGACAATCGATATGAAGGAGCTATCGCAGCTATACCCACATCTTCGTGGGCTTCCAGTAGACTCATATCAGTCCGCTCAACCACGCATACTCATAGGGTTGAAGCACGCGTTCATCGGCTTAGTACTTCAAAGCAGAGAAGGAGAACTAAATCATCCCATTGCATCGAAAACGCGTTTAGGCTGGACCGTTTACGGAGGGTGTACAGAGGATGCTCCCAATGTCGTCCAATGTGCGTTTCATGAACATCACCAAAGCGACAACATGGACGAATCGCTACACCAAGCAATGAAGGAGTATTTCTCTTTGGACAGTCTTGGGATAACGAAGCCATCGAACATACTTCTGTCCACCGACGATCAACGGGCCGAGACTCTTTTACGTTCACTCACGAAACTCAAGAATGGTCGATACGAAACTGGGCTATTATGGCGCTCCGATGATGCGCGCCTGCCAGATAACCATGCTATGGCCCTTCGCCGTCATCGTTCTCTCGAAATACGCCTAGGGAAGGATCCGGAGTTGGCGGAAATACTGAATAAGAAAATCGCCGATTACCTGGAAAAGGGATACATTCGTCTGCTCACCGAAGAAGAACTGAACAAACCAATGTTCCGTATATGGTACCTTCCGATTTTTCCGGTCACAAATCCCAATAAACCCGGAAAGATAAGAATTGTCTGGGATGCCGCAGCATCAACCTTCGGCAAATCGCTGAACTCTGCACTCCTGAAAGGCCCGGACCAGCTGTGCTCATTGTTGTCTATTCTTCTACAGTTTCGTGAACATCGAGTTGGTTTAACAGGTGACATCCGTGAGATGTTCCATCAGGTGGACATTCGGGAAGAGGACCAGCACTGCCAACGTTTTTTCTGGACAGACAAATCCGGTGATGTACGGACCTACGTGATGCGCGTAATGACTTTTGGAGCCTGCTGTTCGCCGAGCTGTGCTCAGTACGTTAAAAACGTCAACGCTGAGCGCCATTCTCAGGACTATCCGGATGCGGCGCAAGCTATAACAAAAAGGCACTATGTGGACGACATGCTTGTGAGCGTCGAGACTGAGCAGGAGGCCATTCAGCTTGCAAGCGAAGTAAAACTAGTGCACGGAAACGGCGGTTTCGAAATTCGAAACTGGGTCAGTAACTCCAGCCAAGTGTTGGAGGCATTGCAAGGAGATAATGTTACAGAGAAAAACCTCGATTTGTCATCCGAACTCGCCACCGAAAAAGTGCTTGGAATGTGGTGGTGCACATCAACAGATACCTTCACATTCAAAATCTGCAGGAACCGATACGATGAGGGTCTACTGAGTGGTCAACGCTGCCCGACAAAGAGAGAGATCCTTCGGGTGCTCATGACGATATTTGACCCTTTAGGATTGGTCGCCCATTTCCTCATGTTTTTGAAGATTCTGCTACAAGAAGTCTGGCGTTCCGGAGTTCAGTGGGACGAACCAATCCAGGACGTGGCTTTTGAAAAATGGAAACAATGGCTGCAGATCCTTCCTCAAGTAGAACAAACAAGTATTCCACGTTGCTTCCGAATCCATACCTCCCTTGACGGCTCCTATGATATGCAATTACATGTGTTCGTCGATGCGAGCGAAAATGGTTTTGCTGCAGCTGCATACCTTCGCTTCCATAAGAATGACGTCGTTGAGTGCACACTGGTTGCAGCAAAGACACGAGTGGCCCCGTTGAAGTTCACATCTATCCCAAAACTAGAGCTTCAGGCAGCTGTCATTGGAACTAGACTGGCCAAAATGATTTCGGAGTCCTTGACAATTCCAATATCAAGTCGTATTTTCTGGTCTGACTCCCGGGACGTGATCTGCTGGATTAACTCGGATCACAGGAGATACAGTCAATTTGTGGCATTTAGAGTGAGCGAGATCCTCGAAACCACCGAGATCAATGATTGGCGTAGGGTACCCACCAAGCATAATGTAGCTGACGATGCCACGAAGTGGGTTGGCTGGCCAGACCTGAGTCCTGATAGCAGATGGTTCAAAGGGCCGGACTTCCTGTGGCGTGCTAGTTCCGATTGGCCACGAGCTCCCTTCAACGTCTCCTCAACAACTACGGAACTGCGTCCAAATCTGCTAGCACACTTTAAAGTTCCAGAACCAATAATAAACGTAGACGATTTTTCTAGTTGGAAGAGGCTTCTCCGTGTGACTACCTTCGTATTTCGGTTTCCTGCAAACTGCCGACGCAAGCTACAGAAATTACCAACTGTTACCTCCCCGCTAGCTACCGTAGAGCTGGTTGAAGCCGAAGCTTATTTGCAGCGACTGGCGCAAATTGATTCTTTTCGTGAGGAAATTGCCATTCTACGAAAAGCGCAGGAATCTCAAAACGAACAAACAACGCCACTGTCACCGAAAAGTGTTTTGTATCAGCTTTCTCCCTTCCTGGATGCGCGAGGTGTCCTCAGGATGCGGGGTAGAACGCGAATGTGCCAGTATACTACAGAAGACTCAAAGCATCCCGTTGTTCTACCGCGTGACCACCACATTACCACTCTAATTATTGCATACTACCATGAAAAATACCACCGCTGCAACCATGAAACCGTCATCAATGAGCTACGCCAAAAATACTGCATATCCCGGCTTCGAGTATGCTACGGCAAAATCAGAAGACGATGTCAACGATGCAAGAACGAAAGTGCCATTCCGCGTCCACCTATCATGGCTGAACTTCCACCGGCTCGACTGGCAGCGTTTACACGTCCCTTCACACATGTGGGTATCGATTACTTTGGCCCCTTCAAAGTATCTGTAGGACGCAGAATCGAAAAACGTTGGGGAATGCTCGCTACCTGTTTGACTATCCGAGCGATTCACATCGAAACGGTCCATACTCTCAATACGGCATCGTGTATCATGGCCTTACGAAACTTTATCGCTCGTCGAGGAACTCCCAGAGTGATATATAGCGACCGTGGCACAAATTTTATTGGAACGAGTCGTGAACTGTGCGATGTAGAGGCAGCTATAAATGAGCCGGAGATTATGAAAGAGTTCATCAGTACCGATACAGAATGGAAGTTTACCCAACTAACAATTGCAAGTCACAAACAAGCAAGCTTGCTGAATTGTTGCTTAATAATGGGAATGATAGCTGAACTAAAATTATGCTCTACACATTACTGTTTAAATGATTTTTCAATTGAGAAAATAGTCAATGGTCGACTTTCTTTATCGGTATCAACAATGATAAATTAAAACACTTTTCAAAAGTTTAACAAGATATTTATTCAACAAGCATTGGTTCCTTAACAAAAGAGTTTAACAAAGCATTTGTCTGCATCTTATTAAGCTGATGTATCGATAAGCATATGCTCCTGAACAATATGCTTTTCAATTGTCAAATAAACGCCTTCAGCCCGTCATAGTTTGACTCGGAACTTTGTTTGGATTATGGGATAAATCATGGCTAAAACTGTTTAGACAACCAAGTTATTAAAGAGCCAATATTTTAAACGAATCACTTAAAATAAAACAGAATAGAATTATGAAGTTTAACATTGAGTGCCAAGAGACGTAATCAACGTAAAAACGAGGCATTTATTTATTATTATTAATCAGTAACAAGATATCTTGTACCTTGATTATTATATTTTTTATCTTCCGCAGCAGTTCGATTGTACGAGACGGTTGGATCGATGAATTTGACATTTCAGTGCTGCCGTTTTTACTGAATATTGTTCCCACAGTCACCTAGATAACCAAACAGAATTCAGAAATCGACACATTTCAAGTATCCCTAAACATCCTTATGCACTATTTATTGAACGTAATATCAAGATTCCATGACAAAAGCACAAATAAAAAAAATGCTTAACGGATCTTCGACTGAGCATGAGTGGATTACCTGAACAGATGCTGTGAATGCAGCATGTCCAAGACCATTCCGCACCATACATTTTTAAAGATCGATATTTAATAATAAAAATAAAAACATATTCATATCGCAATTAGTACGTCTGGAAACAATGTCTTCAATAAGGACCAACACTTTTTGGCCGCATTCGATACAAGTTTTCTCACCGTGCGATAAAAATACTGACAGCGAAATCAGAATTGACAACACGTGTTTTGGGCTGAACAGCTGTTGAAGTATAAGGCGTTGTTCAGTTGATTACCACGTGCTGTGCTAATTCACCACTGCTGAACACAAATTCAGGAGTGATCATTATTGAGGCATGGGAAGATTGTGTTTTGCTTTGGGTGCTACATCTCACCATCTCTACGATGGCGTAGATAGGAAGGCATGCGGCTGGCAATCGACAGTCTCGAGTTCTTATCCGGATTTGGGTAATTTTATATGTAGTTCTTATTTCATAATAGGTGTTCGCAACATGAGAGCAAATAATTACTTTCGTGGGAGTTCAACATTTTTGCATTTTATTTATTTTCAGTCATTATTGCCAAAGCTTAATAACAACTTTCCTGTACATTTGTAAAACGCTTTGAACAACAAAAAATTAAGTTGGTGCACAACATGATGCTTTATAACTTCTCCAAATTTGTGTGAACAAAACCCGAACATAGGTTGTACGTGAAAATAATTCAAATGTTATTCAACATTATGCTGAATTAATTCATCAAAATGGTGCCTGTTAAATGAGTGATTGTTAGTTGGGTAACCCGCCAGCAGCTCCGCATATGGGAGGAAGTTGGGAGAGGCTGGTTCGGACAGTTAAGAACAATCTGATGTCGATCAGCTCGTCTCGCACCCTGCGAGATGAAGAGCTCCAAAACTCGAAATCGAGAACACTGTCAATTCGCGCCCATTGACTCACGTACCGATCGACAACGATTCCGAGCCAGCTCTCACTCCGAACCATTTTTTACTTGGTTCATCTAATGGTACTAAACCTCTCACCCTCATCGACGATAGTGGGATAACGTTGAAGCAGGCTTACACCACATCGCAGGTCCTAGTGAACCAATACTGGAAGCGTTGGCTAACTGCATATCTACCCGAAATCACCAGAAGAACAAAATGGTTCACCTATACGAAGCCGATATCCATCGGCGATGTAGTGGTCATCGTTGATCCCCAGTTGCCAAGAAATTGTTGGCCAAAAGGTAAGGTTATTGGAGTCAAAACAGCGAAAGACGGCCAAATTCGGTCTGCAACAGTGCGAACGGCGTCTGGTGTATACGAGAGAGCTACCGCCAAGTTAGCCGTCCTTGATGTCAGGCGCGACGGTGAGTAAGCCAACTACGACGTAGGCGTACCGGGGGGGAGTGTAAGCTGCCCCTTATGGACAGCACGCGCCTTTTATAAACTCTCCGACGTCAATCATCTCGAGCCTGTGACAACTGTGGACTGGATTGATAGCTATCGCTGTCACCGACCGTGAGTAGCAATATTGAAACAAAAGACGAAAGAATCCAAAAGGCACTGATCAATCGCGTTAACGCAGAAAGTGAATTCTAACTCCTAAATTGTTTATTCTACCTAAATTTGTTATTATTCTAAATTAGTTATTCTATTCGGCTCCTATCTGTATGAATTGCCCAAAAACTGATAGGTAACCCATTTGCAAGTGAAATTACGAGCGGGCTTAAATGAATTTACATTGTTTATGACTTTAGGTTGCCTAGTACAACGGTTATTTAGAGCAGTAGCTTGCCTAACCTGTATTAATAAAGAAGCGTTGCAAGCTATTTGGTAAGCTACAGGAAAACTTAGCAATAAGCATCTAAAAAGTCTTCTGATTCCCAATTAAAACATTCACAGCCGCCTCTGTTCACCTCACGATTACTTGACTTGACAAGACTGCGGGACAGATTACCAAAAGCGGTGTTAAACGTAAGTGACTGTAGATTGCTAAGACAAAAAACCTAAGATATCAGACCTTAACCATTACAAGAAGGAACTTGGCTAACATTCACTCTTTACCTATCTATTTCGTTTAAATTGTCCCATATAGGAAATTTATAATCTCCCAATATA